>NC_051387.1:9825644-9830644 GCF_015228065.2 Penaeus monodon
CGGGCCAAAGGCGGGGAGAGTCCTCGCTCCAGACGTCCCATCAGCCTGGCGCCAAGGCCTGTGAATTATCATTTTACTTGAGGGAGGCGCGTTCGTCGGAGCGTCAGTGCTCGGAATGAGCGGCGCCGTGACGCGCTTTTGACTTCGCTGACGTCTGTGTTCGGTGGAGGCAGTCGGATTGTATGCAGGTTAAGCAGTCAGACCGACAATTTCGGATGCAAAGAGAGAGAGAAAGAATTTGAGAAGCCAGCTTGGGCTCACCCCCCCCCCCCCCATCCATCCCCACCTACCCACCCCACACACACATACACAAGAAGAAAGGAATGATGAAAATACGAATAATAAAAACGGTTAGTAAAGCACGAATTACATAGCATGAACACTAATCCTGATGTCTTTTCTGTTCGTTCGCAGGAATTCCTGTTGGCCATCGACGTGACGAGCGCGGGCACGCCCGAAGAGAAGCTCAAATGGGCCTTCCGCATGTACGATGTGGACGGTAACGGCGTCATCGACGTGCAGGAGATGACCAAGATTGTCCAGGTTCGTGTTCCGTCCTTCGCGTGTACTTTCTTGTTTCTCATTTCGGGCGTATTTTGTTTCGGGTCTTCGTTTCCCCTTCCCCGGGTGTTTCTCCGTCAGCTTTCAGGGGGGGGCGGGGCCGCAGGGCGGCTCTCGTTTTGTCTTTGGAGCTCTCGTTTTCTCTACTTCTGATTTTAATATTATTATTATTTTTTTATTATTATCATTATTATTATTATCATTATCATTATCATTATCATTATTATTATCATTATCATTATCATTATTATTATTATTGTTATTGTTATTATCATCATTATTATTTATTTATTTTTTTTATTTTTATTTTATTTTTTATTTTTTTTTTTTTTAATCACTTTGTGGCGTGGTGCATGGTGCTGAGGATGAAGAGAAATGCAGCTGGGACACGAGCGTACCTCTAGGCGAGAGGGTTGTGCCTCGGGGAAAATGATAATGAAAAAAAAAAAGTAAAAAAAATAATAATAAAAAAAAAAATAAGAAAGGGAAAGATGGACAAGAGGAAAATTACAGGTTGTTTAAGTGGCACAAAGAGTTAGGCTGACCGTGATGCGGGTAGCCCCTGGCAGGAGGAGGTTGGCACTGCGTGGCACAGGGTGTCACCAGTAGGACCGCTGGAGCTCAGTGACCCTGATTCTTCTCGATGACTCTGGTTCCTTAATCCTAGAGTGACGATCCGTGGGATTACGTGGATCGCGGTGTGACATCCCAGGATTACGGGAGGCTTGATGGGCGACGAGTATCTCCTTAGAAGAAGAAGGGAAGATGATGAAGGGAAGGGAGAGCTGGAAGGAGGGAAGGGAGAGATGGAAGGGAGGAAGGGAAGGGAAGGAGGGAAGGGGAATGGAAGGATTTGGAAGGGGGAGATGGAAGGAGAGGGGAAAGGGAGGGGAAAGGGGGGGGGGGAAGGGAGGGGAAAGGGGAAGATGGAAGGAGGGGAGGGGGGAGAGAGGAAGGGGGAAAGGGGAAAGGGGGGGAAGGGAGGAAGGGGGGGGGAAAAGGGGAAGGGGGGGGAGGGGGAAGTGAGGAGGAGGGGGGAGGTGGAGGGGGAGGAGGGGGGTGAGGGGGAGAGGGGAGGAAAGGGGGGAAAGGGGTGGGAGGAAGGGGGAGGGGGAGGGAGGGGGTGGAAGGGGGTGGAGAGTGGAGGAGGGGGAGAGTTTTGAAAAAAAAAGGGAGGAGGGTTAAAGCGGGGTGGGGCCCCCCCCCGGGGTTGTTTTTTTTCCCCCCCCGAGAGATAGCGCATGGCAAGGAGTGGAGGAAACGTCGGCCTTCGGCCAAGGGGATCCGTTTCATAGTTGAAATCACCTCATATTGCAACATAAGGGTATCCTTTCTGGCCTCTAGCCAATAACGGCCCTCCGCACCCCCTCCTCATCCCGCTGCTGGCCTGGCCTCTACTCTGCTCCTCCTCTTGCCCTCCTCTCCTCCTCCTCCTCCTCCTCCTCCTCCTCCTCCTCCTCCTCCCCTCCTCCTCCTCCTCCTCTTTTCTCTCTCCTCCTCCTTCTCTCTCTCCTCCTCCTCTCTTCTCTCTCTCCTCTTCCCCTCCTTCCTCCTCCTCCTCCCTTTCCTCCTCCTCCTCCTCCTCCTCCTCCTCCTCCTCCTCCTCCTCCTCCTCCGCTGCTCCTCCTCCTCCTCTTTCCTTCCTCCTCCTCCTCCTCCTCCTCCTCCTCCTCCTCCTCCTCCTCCTCCTCCTCTCTCCTCCTCCTCCCCTCTTCTCCTCTCCTTCCTCCTCCTCCTCCTCCTCCTCTCCCCCATCTCCTCAGCCCCTCCTCCCTCCTCCTCCTCCACCTCCTTCCCCTTCCTTCTCCTTGCCCCTCCTCCCCCTCCCCCCCCTGCCCCCCTCCCCCTCCTCCGCCCCTCCTCTCTCCTCTCCACCCTCCCTCTCCTCCTCTCCTTCCCCATTCCCCTTCCCCTCCTCCCTCCCTCCTTCCACTCCTCCCCCTCCTCTCCTCCTCTTCCGTCTCCTACTCCTTCCCCTCCCCCTCCTCCTCCTCCCTCCTTCCCCCTCCCCCTCCTCCTCCCTCCTTCCTTCCTTCCTCCCTCCTTCCTCCTCCCCCTCCTCTCCTCTCCTCCTCCCCCTTCCCCTCCTCCCTCCCCCTCCCCTGTCCGGCGGCCCGTCGGCCCTTGGCGAGAGGCGATGACGGCCTCGGTTCCGACGGCGATGGAGTCTGATAGTGCAATTACGCGACAGGAATCCGGCCGCAGACGTCGTGTTTGCTTTTCTTTCTTTATTTTTGGCTCTTGTTTTCCGGGGCGTTATTTATTTGCGTTGCTCCCGTTAAATTTTTTTGGAGGGAGGGGGGTTAGGTTTCCTATTTTCTGCATTGTACAGACTTTGTAAACTTTGTAAATTAGCATAACTGCTTCGCTGGCACGATCGTTTGATATAATCAT
Source organism: Penaeus monodon (assembly GCF_015228065.2). Lineage (NCBI taxonomy): Eukaryota > Metazoa > Arthropoda > Malacostraca > Decapoda > Penaeidae > Penaeus > Penaeus monodon. The sequence goes on from NC_051387.1 coordinate 9,828,600, forward strand.
TGTAATTAAAATCAGATTGTCGTCATTAAAATTATAGAACGTTGATGAAAATTTTAAAAATTGATTTGGTGTGAAGTACTATTCAGTTCTTTTCCCACGTAAAACATGTGCAGCTGATTTCACGTGGTTAAAGTTTGATGGTCTGGCTGTAACACAACTATGGCGATAAGATATAGTTTGTTTTGCGATGACATAGTTACTCTTGAAAGTTCTCCACCTAGTATTTTTGTCTTTATTTTCCACCATGTGTTGTCAGCTATGGAGCCCAGACCCTGACTCCATAACCGCCTGTGCCCAGACGCCCAGAGTTTTTTCTTCCCTGGCGCGTTTCTCCGGCCTAACATTGTGGCGTGCGTTGCGACGTCATGTTTGCCTTGTCGTGGAAACTTAATACATTTTAGGGCCCATCACTATTTTCGTTATTATTTCTGACGTGCGTGTTTGAAACCGCGTTTTTTTTTTTTCAAACACTTTTTTTTTGTATTTTCCTGTTCACCGGAATGTCCTTCAGAGATATTTTCTTTGTTTATGAAAGAGTGTATATTTGAAGCCCCTCCTTCTGTAGCTTCGCCATTTTATTATTAATACTACGACTGTGTTTAGGTTATCCGAATGGACTTGGATTCAAACATGGAATCTAAAGAGGCTGTAAAGCTTTTGTTCATATTTTGTCCCAGGCCTTGATTTGCATTCCAGGGGCTTGGGCCATGTCACCTTAGCATTTCCAGCGGATGGCCCCAGCTTGACATCCGAAGGGGTAGGAGGGTAGTGGGTAGGGGGTGCTTTGGTTGCTGTGTAGTGAGCAGCAGCATGGTTGTTCTTTGATTAATGGTTTAAGTTTTTACATACACGCTTTTTCTGATAGAGAAGACAGTAAAGGATGTGGAGATTCTTATACCCTGGCAGTTTGATGGTTCCTTCAGCAGACGATCGTGCAAGTAAAGTCAATAATGGTCTTTTGATTGATGACAAATTGATCTTCCTCCCGGCGAACGGATCGATGACTTGGCTTGGGAGACGAGATATTTCGTACTGTCTTTTATTTTTCATAAGCCGTAATAACCTTTTGTTAATAGCATTCTGTTGTAGAGATCACAAAGCATATTTTCTATTGATGCGAGATTGTGTCGCAGGAGAATTTCGGAGTTCTCATGTAGCCAGTGAAGTGTCGTTTCTAATGGCAAGCCAAAGCCCGGCCGTGCGAGGAATGCGACGCGGCCAGCGACGTGGGCCTCCCCCTCAGTTGTCTTCGGGCGCGGAAGGGTCACGTGATTGCCGTGAGGAAAGAGCTCGGCGACGGTGGCCCTCCGGCCCTCTCGAACGAGGGCGGCGAGCAACGGCCGAGGGTGTCTCAGAGTGTCCAGGGCTGCAGGACAGGGGCAAGAGAGCGGGAGCGGTTATAAAAAGAAAACACACAAGTGTTGTACCCGCGCAATCTTTAATTGCTTCCGCCTACTCCACGCGCTTTCTCAAGGAGTTTTAAAGTGGTGGTCCCCAGACCGTAAGAGGTCAGGGCTTCATGGGAGGAACAGGACATTTAAGAGGGGCGGGGGAGGGAGGTGGAAGGGAAAGGAATTTAGCACTAAAGTGCCCGTGATTTTTTTTGGGGAAAGGGTTGCTGATGGTAGACTTCGTGAACTCTGACCCTTTCCATCCCTTGTCATTGTGTGCATGCAGTTTCTATCATCGTTAATTTAATGTCCACTCCGCAAGTCTCAAGACCACAAGTGCAATTCGACGCGAAAAAGTTGCAGATGTCGCAAATCTGTCGCGAAGTGTAACGAGTCTGTTTGATGGAGAGTCCGACCTTTTTTCTCCCATTTTTTTCTCTTTTTATTGCGCCGGTTTTCTCGTGATCCAGACCGCGGTGCCATTTTCTCTTAACGATCTGTTCCAAATTGTTATCGGGCCTATTCGGGGATTGTTGTTCTCTTTCTCTCTCTTTGGAGGAGGGGGGTCCTGGAAGTTCAAAAGGTTCTTTCTTTGGACAAATTCTTAATGTAGGCAGTTAAAGACAGTGTTTTTTATATTTCTCCATCTGAATG
>NC_051387.1:9835644-9853144 GCF_015228065.2 Penaeus monodon
CAGACATGTGCACAAAAGAATAAAGAAAAATATTAAGACGGAATTTGGTTATTATGCATAAAAGAAGAGGAAGACTTTGTATCTTAGGTGTAGATTAGAGTTATCACCTTATATGGCAAAAGCGAGTTTGAAAGTGCCTAGCATAAAAGTCAGTAAGTATTTACACACAAAAAAACACAGTCAGTAGCACAATGGGTTGGACCACAGAAACTATAGAAAAATACTGTAGATGAGAAAAGGAATGTGTATTTGATTATAAAAAAGAAAGAAGTGGCTTTTGTTTTGTGCGTGCGTGTGCGTGTGCGTGTGTGTGCGTGTGCGTGTGTTTACATGTTTGCGTGTGAGTGGTTTGGGTGTGGGTATGCACGTGTGTGCACGATGTGCACGTATATAGATATATATATACATATGTATATATATGTGTAGATATATACATGTATATATATCTATATACATATCTTTGTATATGTATGTGTATATATATATATATATATATATATATATATATATATATATATATATATATATATATACACATACATACATACATACATCATAATACATTTCATATACATACATACATACATACATACATACATAATATACATACATTAATAATAAACATATACATACAACATATGTGTGTATATATATATATATATATATATTATATATATATATATAATATATATAATATATATTATATATATATTAATATATGTATTATATTATATAATTATATATATATTTTATATATTTATATATATATATATAAAAATATATTATATATATATATATATATATATATATATATATATATATATATTAGTATTATATATTATATATATATTATTATATTTATAATATGTATATATATATATATTATTATATAGTATATATATATATTATGTATATATTTAATATATATGTATATATATAATGTATATATATATATGTATATATATATATATATATGTTATATATATATGTATGTATATATGTATGTATATATGTATGTATAAATGTATGTATAAATGTATATATATGTATATATATATGTATATATATATTAATGTGTGTTTGTATATGTATGTAAAGACATACATATATGTATTTAACTATGTCTGGTCCTAAGAATAGTTTGTGCAGGGCAAGCAGAAATACTGAGTGAACTTATTATAGGCTTGAAACTTGTTTAGGCATCATAGGTGGTAAACTTGAGGGAGAGTGATTAGTAAATGACCTTGATAACTGAAATCAGTAAAGGACTTTGAGAAATGGGATGTTTGGGGTTACTATTGTAATTGCCACTTGTAGGTTAAATACCAGCCAGTTGATAGTGATTGTCTGAGAATATTATTGTTATGATAATTACATTTTTATATAATTGATAGTTATAACCATAAAACAAATTTTAATGAACCAGGATGATTTTTGAAAACATGATTATACTGAATACATTCAGATTTTACCAAGTTCAGTAGGCCTAGTTTAGGATGATGCTTGCACGTTTCTAAACATTACACCAAAACCTACAAGTTTTACTCTTGTAAATAGGCCATGCCCACACCAGACTTTGATTCTACTACATACTCGTTTTCATGTATACCAAATCCTCCATTAATCCTGTGGAACTTACTGCACAGAGCAAGTACCTTCATATTAAGGAAGACAGATATGTATGTTGGTCTGTCTTTCCATTTTGTCATTTTTGTCACATAATACCAGCTTTTCTGTAGCCTGGTTGAATTTCATCACCACAGTTGTTAGTAGAATGTAGTAACTAAACTGTTCTGCATTGTGTAAAGAGGAAAATGATTCTGGCTAACCAACAGATGAAAGCACTTGGAATTGAATAAAGTCTTTTTTGAGATATTTCCTTTGTGTGTGAATAGTACCAGTTCAGCTCAGTTTGTGATTCTGAATCATGAGTTTGAATTGGTTACAAAGTCAGTATTTAAAAAAAAAAAAAAAATCTTGAATATTGTTTACTTTGCAAGAAGTAGTGGGAGACATTGGTATGCACATAAATTGATAAGTGAATTTAGCATGATTTACCCTCAAGAGCCACTTTGGAGAAATTTTATGTCTAGATCATGCTATGTTTACCTGGTGGACCAAAAGATCACACAGGAGAGAGATAGACATTGTTAACTTCAACTGTGGTGGTAAATGCTTCTAGCTTTTGGTCCCACAATAATTAGATGCTTTTGAGAAGGGCTTCACAGTTTCTGTACTAAACTGCCATTGCTGTGGGCATATATATATATATATGTACATATATATTTAAAGCAGATAGCTGTGAGGCTGTCTCAGTATATCTTATCACTCTCTCTCTCTTTGTCTGTCCGTCTGTCTCTCTTTAGCTATTTATCCTCAATTTGTTATTATTTGGTCATTTTATGTCTGCCATACGAGTAGTGTCTAGTGCTTGGCTCTGTTTTGTATATTTGGATATTGTCTTGGCAGTATGCTGTAAAATGTGTTGTTGATATGGTAAAGTATGATATGTTAGATTAATTAATTACATGTTAGTTATGGCTATCTTTTAGATTATAATAAATATTGGTTATGCTAGACAATATCTAAAATGCATTACATCACAAAAAAGACAAGAAACAAATCTTCTACACCAGGTTATAGAATAGTGTGTGAAGTGATGTTGGATTATGAGTCTTTGCTGCAGCTTTGGGACTCATATTCCACACCATAATCCACAGAAAGGGTTCTGTCTAAAACTATTTTCTAAGACTCACAGTTGCTGATCTAGTGTGATGTGATTGATTCACTTGGTTCCCAGTCAAACAGCATAGTATTAAATGCCTTGTAGGGCCAAAAGGGAGGAACCATCCTGCCCTAGACAAAATTTCTAGTAATGCCAGACTCAATCTCTTCTACCTCCTTCCGTGGGCAAGTGAGGGACCAAATCTATAGGGGCTTTCATAGTAAAGACCTGTGAAGGAATTGAAAAATTAGATTGTTAATTTATCTCAAGAAGCTTTTTAAGATTTTTGGAACTTGTCATGTTTTAGGTAGAAGAATCAATCTTTTCATTGTATGAGTCTTACGAATATGTATTTACTATGTAAGTGCCTGGAGTTGGGTCTGAGATCAGCCAATATGAGTCTTAGTTTTTGTTTCATGAAAGCTTGTTTTCCCATTCTGAACTCCCGGGAAAAAAACAGGCATGTGGAAGTGAAAAGTTCGGATAACTGCAGATTATGGATGTTTAAAATCAAAGAACAGCTTAGTGCAGATAATTTTGAGGGTTTGATAAGTGATCCACAATATTAATGAAGATGAGAAAAAAAATATTTTTATGATGGTTTATGAAGATAGGTGCATCCAACTAGCTAGCCATTTTTCCCCTCCTTCTCTGACATGGCAGATGTTCCGTACTGTATTAGTGATCCATTCTGGGTGATTTCCCCTAAGGTTCCTAAAGGGTGATTATAACACAAGCATTCCAGTACACTAGTCATTCTGGTGTGCTGTGGGGAAAGCGTGCTGTATATTCCTCATTGAGTCAAGTACACTTCCAGGAAAAGATTGGTGTACAGTTTAAAAAGACTTGCTACTTTGATGTTATAATTACTGAGTCTACTTTTTCCCTCAGATAACCACTTCCTCCTTCTTCTTCTTCTTCTTTATTTTATAGAAATTTGTTCCTTATCCCAAGTCTTCTTACAAATTCCTTTGTTTACTCCCACCCCAATAATAAGTTAAGTGGCATAAAGAGAATCACATTTTCCTCTGAGAGAAAGCTTCTCTACACCAGTTTGTTGGGAACCACAGCGCACACATTTTCTTTCCTTTGCTACTAATTTAGCACCAACTCCCCACCCCTTCTGTGATATAGTTGTTTCTGTGGTGTGCTTGAGCAACTGTCTTGTGAGTCTTGTGAATATGGCCCCAGATGACTGATGTGAACTAGCCCAGGATTCTGTCACAAGGAAAGCTTGGGTCTTAATATTAAAAATAGGCCTTTGTTGTCTCGTTTATTACTCTTTTTTTTGTTTTTGTTTGTTAGAGTAATAACCAAGAAATATATATAGTCCCAAAAGTCTCTGTAGATTGTTTTTCATTTACTTGAAACTTTGCTACTGACCTTGACCTTCTACTACTATTTTGAGATTCAGCCTTTGGTGAATTGAACTTTCTTTAGCTCAAAAAATCTTCATTCCTCTATTAATTTATGTAACTGATGAGAGACATTCATGTTCTTGCAAATTATGAAACTGTCTTTGTTTATTTGCTTTGCTTGGCTCAACTTCTAGTAGACAATCTGCACAAATGGTAATACCTGTAAATAACATAGTATGCTAAGGGTTTGTGCCATGCATGTAATAATACTTCTTACCCCATTTTTCTAGAAAGCTGCAAAACTTAGATCTGTGGTGAGATTAGTGGTTTTCAGCTTTATGTACAACACTGCAGTTGATATGGACATTAAAGCAAAAAGGGAGTTTAGTCTTTATCACAAAAGAAACAAAAAACAGGGCTCATTGCCACTAATTTTCCCACAAGTCCAGTGCAGCTTCTTGCCATCATCATCAGAGTTGCAAAGGATGTCTTTTCTCCTTGCAGGCATAGGTGATGAATGCTTAGTTAATGATAATGAAGCCTGTGGTAAAAAAAAGCCATTAGCTCAAAAATATTATGTATGTACACTAGAATAGTTTTGTTAAGAACCTATTTAAGTGTTTATTGTCGCTATTGGTATGAGTGAAACCATAGCCCTTCATGACCTTCTGGCCATATTCCTTCTCACCTGTAGACAAAAAATGCAGCCCAGTGTTATTGTTTCTGTATTCATGCTGGTGACAAGATAAGAAATTGTGAGCCTTGGATAAGGGCATCAGAGAGGCTTACTTTCCTGGTACTGTAAAGAAGGTGTAGGTCTTCATGAATATTTTCATTTTATAGAAAAAGGGAAACAAATGCTCTTCACATTACATTAATATAAAGATTTTCACAGAACAGTTACATCAGTTTTAAAGACCTCATTGATCCATTTTCTGAATGGAAAAAGATTGTTTCATGTACTGAGAAAAGAAAGTGTTCAAGTTTATGTGGAAGACAGGTTTTATACAATTCCAGGTATTTACAAAATGTTTTTTCGTTTTTTTTCATCATTTTTTGTCTTTTATTTGTAGTATATAACCGATTCAACACCCTTTTACATATGTTAACATGATTTTCTGTTTCCAAATATGAATCATTTTTAAACCCAGTTATTTTTGTGAAAAGTTTCATGTGTTTCATGAGAAAGAATGTTAATTTCTTGAAGAGCTTATGAAATGGGAAAATGTTGAATGTGAAAATGCATGTGTTTTATTTGTGATTACTGTGTTCAACAGTCTTTTCTAACGTAATCCATGTTCTGTTTGATACTGATGTAAATTTTTTTTGTACTTTATTCAGGGAAAGATATTCCAAATCCTTGCAAATGGTGAAAAGTAATGTGAAGTGCATGGTATTTATGATTGAATTTAATTACTACGATGATAACTTTATCTTATAACGAAAGAGAATCACCCCTTTGAAAGTAAACATTGGCTGCAGTATATGACTGTTTCTAGTCAAACTTATGTTTTGACGTGTCATTTATGTTTGCTGACTAGCCCTTGTTGGAACATAAACTTATATAAACCTTGTGTTTTTTCCAGTAATAAAGATGATTGAAATTTTAATCTCTGGTAGTGGTTTATTGACATTTGTATTATCCTTATTTATGTGTGTGGGTTCATTTTTTTAAAATTAATATATGATACTGTCCATGCAGTTATATATTATACCTGTAAAACTGACAAAACTGCTATAAATACAACCATGGTATACATAGTGTTGTTGTAAACTAACATAGAGTATGGGAGGTGAGTGTCATTACACAGACTATTCCTTTAGGTATGTCTTGATAGGCTTTCATATGCTCAGGCAAGATATTTTTTTGTGTCTATATTAGATATTAAGGTTAGTGAAGTAGAAAGGTTATTTGATAATGCAATGAATTTACTTGTAATTTGTAAGATAATCAATCATTTAGTTGAAATGGAAATTTCTTTACAGTAGAGATTGATCCTCTGTAATAGATTATTTATTTAATATGAAAGAAATTGAGCTACTTTTGTGTATTCTGAATATGTTATTGTTGTTTTTCAGACCTGAGGTTCTAGAAGTTTGCAGGAGGTGCTTAACTAAATTTTGGCTTCGTAATAGAGCTCCAATACCAAGGGGTAAGTTTAATCAGGTTTAGTGAAAGAACCTTGTTGCATGTCACTGTTTTTTTTTTTATAGATATTGACTTTTTAATTTTTTAAAGAATTAAGTGAAATCTGTTTTTTGATATATTTTTTTTCCAATACTTAAGAAGATAAATGATACTAAACAAATTTAGATGATTGTATCACATTATAATGTGTAATTATTGTGATATTAATTTATAATGCTACAGAGTCTTGATATACATGATATTCATGAGATAAAAATGTAATTCTAATGGCATAGGTTCCCATCAGAGGTGTGTAGCTTCTGCGAGGAGTAAAGGTGGTTGAGGTGAGCCAGTGCACTAGGAGACGTAACAAACACACACAGCCATGGGCAAGCAGAACAGTAAGCTGAAGCCTGAGGTGCTGGAGGACCTCCGCTCCAACACAGAGTTCACAGGTGAGTTCCAGGCATCAGCTCAGACATTTTAGCAGATAAGCAGCCATTGGCTTTCCTCAGTACATTTAGGCAGATCATTGTTAATCTGTTGAAGACTGTTAATCTGTTTTGGAGGTTCTTAAATTCATGGAGCTCTTCCCATAATTTGCTCATAACAAGTTATTTAAATCAAATAACAAATTATTTATATATCTGTGAGGGATAGAACATGTAGCTGAGAAAAAAATTGCATTTTGTTTTGTTTTTTAATAATGTGAGTCATGAAGAGATTAAAAGGATGAGAGTCAGTGGTGGAGAGTATACTCTTGTTGAACACCTAATACATTCAGTAGACATGGTTTTTCAAGAGGAATTATTCATAGCTCTTAATTTGGGGCCTTGGTCTTAGGTGCCTAAGAATTTCTCATTTATTTCAGGTTATCATATTGTGTCCCAGTTTTAAGCTAAATAGATATAACTTTGTCACTAAGTGATTCAAGAATTACTTTGTAGTATATTTCACTATTTGAGTACAGTTTTAAAACTTGGATTGTTAAGTTCTTAATCTGAAATACATGTCCTACAAATAATATGATAATCTTTTTTATACAGACTCAGAAATCCAAGAATGGTACAAAGGATTCCTGAAGGACTGTCCAACTGGACACCTCTCTGTTGAGGAATTCAAGAAGATTTATGGGAACTTTTTCCCATATGGTGATGCCTCAAAGGTTAGTTTTATGGGACCCTCTGAGTGGTTTCCCATACTTTACTGTAGTCTAAATAAAGCTGTGAATGAAATTGCTGTATGAGTGTTAGGGAGAATGGTATGTGTTTGCCTGTTGAATGTTAAGCAGATGGTTCTCTGTTTCAGAGGTGGTTGGATTAGTGTATTTATACAAATTACTCTTCAAGATGACTGTTATTAGTTTATAGTAAAAAGATGAATAAATAAATAAATAAGAGATTATTGATCCACCCATTGCTTGCAATACAGTGATGCCATTTGTCATTGCACATCATTTATGGTTCTGTGTTGGTATTAAGGAATAATTGATAGCACTGAATGTTCTATGTGGCATGTATGACTTTAAGAGCTGAATTCATCATTTAGTGCTTCTTACTTCAAAGCTCCTTTTTTTTTTAATAAGCATAAGTTGCTATATGATGATTACACTCTTGCTGTGTAGTTTGCAATGTGTCAGGTACTCAGCATTCTATATATTTATCCAAGTAATTTTTGTATTAGTGTCACAATGTAAGGTATGTTCACACGAATGGCTGGCGAGATAGGAATATGTATTGGGACGTAAGAAATTTATAACTAAGAACTACCAAACCTATAGCTTAGACTGCTTCAGTACCAGATGTCTGTATGTGCCAGTGTCCAACTTTTACAAATCTTACAGTCCTTACAGACTTAACATTATACTCTTTGCCAGTGCATGATAACACCTTCATTGATATCACATGCTGTAAACTTCTGAATGAGTGAAAAAAAGAAAATAGAAAATTTTGATATTTGGTACTCAGAGTGTAAAATAGAAAAACTGTGGGAATCAGCTTTCCTTCCATGTAAAAAAAAAAAATTGATTACTTAAAACATCAAAAGTTCATTTAGGAAATGCTGTTTGGTGTAAAGTATATGGGACAGCTATATTTCATGCTCTAGTGAATAATCTAGAATTGACAGAGAAAGAAAGAAAGAAAATACATGTAGAGATAATTATATTCATATGTAGAATTTGTTTTAAAAAATTATTGGAGGTAAATTTTGAAACCAATTATCAAAGCAGAATAATGTATTAGATAAATACATTAACTGCAATATTTAGTTATGGATTATTAGTAGAGATTGACAAGAAGATTGACCAGGTGAGATGTACTAAAATATGAAAGCAGATAATATTCAATCTTTTTAAAGACCTTTTAAAAGAAATAAATGAAAGTTGACTATATGAAATTTAAAGTGAACTTATTTGTAAGGCCTTACATGTTTTCTTAGGAGGTATAATTACTACATCCCATGCTATATTGCTGAAGAACTATGAAAGAAAACTACAGAACTGTAAGAAGTTATTATGTAGTATAGGTCTTAGGAGTTCCTTGCAAGTGTATATTTCTTGGCATCTCGTTATCAAAACTTTTCTTCTATTTTCTCTCCTTTCTTTTCCCTATCTCTCATTGCCTCATTCCATTCTTCTCCCTTTCTTCTTCATTTTTCCTTTCTTCCTCTTGTTTTTCTCTTCTTTCTCTTCTTCTTGTCTTCTCCTCTCTTTCTCTTCTTCTTCTCCTTCTTCTTCTTCTTCTTCTTCTTCTTCTTCTTCTTCTTCTTCTTCTTCTTCTTCTTCTTCTTCTCTTCTTCTTCTTCTCCTCCTCCTCCTCCTCCTCCTCCTCCTCTCTCCTCCTCCTCCTCCTCTCCTCCTCTCCTCCTCTCTCTCCTCTCTCTCTCTCTCTATCTCTCCTCCTCCTCTCTCTCTCTCTCTCTCTCTCTTCTCTCTCTCTCTCTCTCTCTCTCTCTCTCTCTCTCTCTCTCTCTCTCTCTTTTTTCTCTTTGTCTCAGGTATTATCAAATATCAATTAATCAAAATATTAGAAGTGCATGGTGGAGGTTTCTGTGTAGTCTTATTTCTCTTTCTGTATGAAATGAACATTGAATGTAGAGTTGGACATTTTGACACACTTTTTAACAAACTTGAACCTCTGTACTAGGTTTTATGAATTCTATAAGTTATTCATAATGCCTTTGAAACCAAAAATAGATACTTTCAAGAAGCAGTATTATGCTGTTTTACCTTGTCTACAGCCACCAGTGCATCAACTTTCCCCCTTCTCTTCTGCATTTTTTTCTCACCAAAGGTTTACTTGAGAACATATATGATAATTTAAAGTAAAATTTGATATACTACTTTGGTGGCAACAGCTCTCCAGGTGTACACTTCTTGAATCAAAGACTTAATTGACATTGGTGATACCTGATATTGGTTTAATTTTATCAATTATGAATTAAACTTTACAATGGTTTGTTATTTAGAAGTAACGTAGATTTAAATTATAGTTTTTCATTGTTGATTCTTATTTCCTTTTTTTACATTTACATTATTTTTTCTTTATGAATATCATGTATTCTGGATATTGGGAAACAGTACTTAGAAAGTTATCTACTAAAACCTATCAAATCCCATAATGGCAAGCTCTTTGTACTAATAATTCCCGGATATTGTTATAGACGACGTAGCAATATGTTAATCCTCTCATAGTACAGCCACTGTTAAGTTCTGACAAAAACTTGGTCTTCAGAACTTGGTATTGTAGTAGCAAGCTGCATTAGAGAAGCCAAGGATTATGTGCTGTTTGAAGATTTGTAATAAATCATTTGCATATGGATGTCAAAAGCCAAGAAATTAGGTAAAGTTAAGACTGTTCATACTTGACATGAATCATTAAAAGAAAAGCATATAGCCTTGGCTAATACTAAATGCATGACTGTTTTGTAGATTTTTTTATTTTATTTTAGTAGCTATCATGTATGTACCACTTGCCAGAGTGTGATTGTAAAGCTCTTGCAGTATGCCTGTGTTGTAAATAGTGCTTAGTGCTTTGTGATGTCTTAGTTATGGGTAATGCTTTAATGTGCTAAGTGTATGAGTGTTAGAAATGCAGTAATTTGGGTGATGCAGTTCTTGCTTTGCCACATGGACTTTCCTGTATGGAATTTTTTGGACTATTGGAATCTTTGCAAAGAAAGTCGTATGTGTTTTTGCCTTTCACAGAGGTTAGTTTTCATTCACCAGAGAAATAATATCTTCCAACATGTAATATTATAATAGACTGCAAAGCAAGATCATATATATATGAGCAGGAATTGAAGCATACAGATTATATAATCATATGAGAATTAATGTAATTATTTCATTTACTTTTTTGTTTGAGTTTTTATATTTTTGTTGTGGCTAAAACCTCCTCATTACCTCCTGCCCTTATACCCTGGCTGTGTGACGCCATAGTCTCAAAAGTCAAACCTCGTTCCTTCATCCCCTAATGTTCCAGTAAATTAACTTTCAGTGAGTTGCAAGCATGACACTAAATAACCATAGCAACATAAAAGGCAGCCATAATACAAAGCTTTCATTAGACATAGGATCACAGTACTCAGCCTATGAATGGACATCTACAAAGAAGATTCACCATTATTGCATTAGAATGGTGAACATTTCTGTAATGTTCTCTCTTAGGTCTGAAGGATCAAGATCTTACCAGCTGCTAAAAAAAGAACATTTAATAACCAAAAAAAGGAAAAGAAAGAAAAAGGAAAAGGGGCTATCCAAACGAGGTTTGACTGTATTATGTGCAACTCTTCATCACTTACCCTTTCAAGCAGTTCGCTGAGCATGTGTTCCGGACCTTCGACGCCAACGGAGATGGAACCATAGACTTTCGGGAGTTTCTGTGTGCCCTCTCTGTCACATCCAGAGGCAAGCTGGAGCAGAAGCTGAGGTGGGCTTTCTCCATGTATGATCTGGATGGCAATGGTTACATCAGCAGGCAGGAGATGCTGGAAATTGTTACGGTAAGAAAAGCCAGTCGCGTGGGGCTCTCCTTCTGCGGCCTAATGCGAGTTTTGTCTATGCCTTGAAGCTTCTTCAAAGTGTATCACATTGTTTTTGTTAGAGTTTTATTCTTGGTGAATAAAATGCTTTAGGTGCTTTAAAAGGAATGAGATGTAATGTACTTCAAGTATTGTCTATTACTTGTAAATCTAATCTTAAAAATATTCATTGTTTAGAAGCAAGCTGTCTTTCTTTTTAATGTTTTAATATATTTGTTGATAAAGTATTTCACTTTCTGTTACAAAGGAATGAGGACTTTTTTTATGTCATTAACAGTATATGCCTTTTAATTTAATATTGCAGGCTTTTGGTATTGTGTGAGAGAGAGATGAGAGAGTGAGAGTGAGTGAGTGAGTGAGTGAGTGAGTGAGTGAGTGAGTGAGTGAGTGAGTGAGTGAGTGAGTGAGTGAGTGAGTGAGTGAGTGAGTGAGTGAGTGAGTGTGTCTGCCTGTCTGTCTGTCTATGAGTGAGTGAGTGAGTGAGTGAGTGAGTGTGTGAGTGTGTGAGTGTGTGAGTGAGTGTGTGTGTGTGTGTGTGTGTGTGTGTGTGTGTGTGTGTGTGTGTGTGTGTGTGTGGGGGTGTGTGTGTGTTTGTGTGTGTGTGTGGGAGTGTGTGTGGTGTGTGTGTGGTGTTGTGTGGTGTGTGTGGGTGTGTGTGTGGAGTGTGGGTGTGGTGTTGTGTGTGTGTGTTGTGTGTGTGGGTGTTGTGTGTGTGTGTGTTGTGTGAGTGGTTGTGTGGTGTGTGGTGTGTGTGTGTGTGTGTGTGTGTGTGTGTGTGTGTGTGTGTGTGTGTGTGTGTGTGTGTGTATGTGTGTGTGTGTGTGAGTGAGTGAGTGAGTGCGTGCGCATGTGCGTGTGAGTGTGAGTATGCGTGCGTGTGCATGTGCGTATGTGTGTTTTTTCAATATTTTATTTATATATGTACTTATGACATGACATTGTTACACAATAGTTTTTTTCTGTGGACTTAATGTTGGACTTTGCATGTTAAACTAAAGAATTCAAATGTTGGTCTAAGAGATTTTCATTGTAATAAGGAAATTAATTTCAATATGTCACCCTGCCATGTCTTTTAGCTGATCTGAGGTTGTGCGCATCCAAAGGTGGTCTCATATTAATTGCCTTTATTAACCCAATCGTTTGGCAAGAATACATGCCATGCCCACTGTAACACAGGTTTTTTTATTGTATTCACACATAGATGGCTCTACAAGTGCTTAGTCATCAAGGGGTCACTTATTAGTCCTACCTTTCTCACCTGTTTACCCTTTCTTGGCTTTTGGAAGATTTTTTGCATTATTTCTTGTCTTAAATGTTAACAAGATTTTAATATCTTTAATAATCATAACATCAATACAATATAAACGTATTGATATCAATTGTATTAAAGGAAAACGCATTTTCTGCCATTCAAGGAATGACGAAATCAAGATCGTCAGTAGGGCCTACTGATAGACCCCTTGGAGCTGAGCAATGTGAGCCATCTGTATGTAACAAAATTCACAAAAACCTACAAGGGACAGAACATAAATCCGGGGTGATTGGGTTTTAAATGTTTTGTTAATTTAAGTTTTTATCTATAACACAATCATCGATATCTTAACTTCAGTACACTATACTCATGAAATAGGATACATTAACGTTAATGTTATAGATGAAGGGTTAGATTGATAAAATATTTAACCCACTGGATCTGGAGGCTTCACTGCCATCATGTGGGCCAAAATACACAGGCTTATGTGAGTGAACACTGCCGGGTGTGCAGCTTGTAGATGGGGCAAACAAACACTTATGTGCGGTGACAAGACTCCATGCCTCCTCTTTGCAATGGCATTTTGTCTTTTCCGGCTGAAGCATTTTTAGCTTTTATGCCATTTTCCAATGGCTATATTTGTCATTTGATTTGCTTTATCCAAAAGGTAATAGACTATTCTCCTTGCACAGAATCCATATTATCTCACTAGGTAATCTGTAACTCGGTGCAATAATAATAACAATAAGTAACATTTTGTTTTTTGTGTCTTTTTTTCTTTTTCATAATATTAAATTTCTGTAAGACAACCTGTACTGCCAGTCATGGTGGCCAGGAATACGATCCTGAACATAGAAATATCGTCCTTCCTAGTCTGCGCTCTTCCAGTCACAGTTCACAGACATTGCATTCCACTCATTTATCGATGGAAATAAAGCAAAACCCCTTTTCTTAATGCCAGATTAGTCTAATCACCCTCCAAGAGCTTTGTGCACTTGTGGCGTGTCTTTCTTGTCACCCCAGCCTCAGCCAAAATGCTTATGACTGCAAGTTCGCATTACCCGGCCCACAGCCAAGTTTTCCCATGAGGACATGTTCATATCATCCAACCCTCAAGTTGGGATTGTCACGTCATCCGGATCGTAGGGTTTAATAGACATGTTGATGGACAATTGGTCTGAGAACCTTTTTAGATGTGCATACCTTCATTTCCAATTGTATATGTTCAGTTTGAAGCCTTTGTTCCTCGCAGTTATGTGTTTTACTCTTTCTGTTCTTTATTTACTCTTCTTCTGTCATTACAGAAGTTAAGTTTTCAGTTGCACATGCTTTTAATGGAATAAAGGTAAAAAGAGTGACTTGTAATGTTAATCCATTAAAGAGTCCACTTACAAAACTTTCCGATATTATCTTTATATATCTTCCTATTCAATAAAATAGTTGACTTGTATATCTGTTTGGTTTGGTTTTTATAGGTTACAAATATACCTTGTCATTATGTACTCACTTTGATAAGATACAGGTCTTTGCTTACCTTGGAATGGTAATATAATGTGAACAAATAATGAATCTGTTACCTCCTTATTTTCTGAGATTTCATAAAGTATGAAGAAAATGGTTAATTTTGTTCTTGACATTTCAGGCAATTTACAAGATGGTTGGGTCTGTGATGAAAATGCCAGAAGATGAGAGCACTCCAGAGAAACGCACAGACAAAATTTTCCGTCAGATGGACAAGAACAAGGATGGCAAGCTCAGTCTTGAGGAGTTCATCGAAGGGGCCAAGAGTGACCCCTCCATTGTGCGCTTGCTGCAGTGCGACCCTCAGTCCGCTCAGTGACCTTCCTGAACCTAACTTGACCTATGTTAATCAATCTTAGATATTTGATAAACCAACTTTAACCCAGAGTAATGAGTCTTGGCCCATAATAACATCCCTTGTTCTCTTAAGATTCCTTATTAACAATTAACCCATCTTGTCTTATCACTTCCTGCCACAGACTTAACAGTAGCCTCATTTATATTCTGTATAAACTTCCAGGAACCCCTCAAGGACCCCCCTCCCCCCTCCCTTACCTCTCCAAGCATTCCGGAATCCTGCACTTAACGCCTTCCTTTCTCTACGTACCCGAAGCATCGGCATTTTCCTTGTCCAAATAAGATTCTCTGTTTTATAGGTCAGACACTGTCCCCCACACTCCCAGCTTCACTTGACTCTTGAAAAACATCCCTCTCTCCTTTCATCCTCATCCTTGGCTAGCCCCTGGAGGGTTCTAAGGACTAGGTGCTTGCGGCCAGCTGTGCCGTCACCTCACTGTCATGAGATGCCGACCTCTAGCCATGTGTCTTGTTTATGTTAAGCTGCGATTGGCTGATGAAACCTGCAAAAGGAAATTTTTATTTTCAGGGCTGTTTTTATTTCTAAGTATTAGGTATGGGACTAAAATCCTAGGGATGTAACTTTTGTAATGAAGCTGGGGCAATGTGGGTTTTGTGGGTTGTGTGGAGTGAACGATTGTACAGAGCAGGATATTACAGTCTCCTGCCAAGCCCCTCTGTATGTAATGTGTGTTACCTGCACAAAGAATTCCTTGTTTGGTGCTCACCTGTCAGAGTCAGAATAAGTAAAGAGCAAAGGTGTAGCAACATATAGGGTTTGTAATTTTTCAACGATCCCAATTGTACTTAATAGCGGAGAGTTGACTTTCCTCTGTCGGATGTTCTGAGTCATTCTACATACCAGTTCCATGTATTCCATTTCTATTTTTTATTTACATTTTGTCAATTGCATGTTTATGCTGGCAGATGTTTGATTTTCCCATATTCCATGAATATATCCTGATCATCATAATAGAACCACAAGGTAATTTTAATTTGATGTTGATATTGATGTTCATGATTTTTGGCTTTGACACTTTCAAGTTTGAGGAATTTGCAGATTTTAAATAAAATAAGAAGAAGACAACTGCATATATGTGTCTGATCACTCTATAACAGCATTGTAGACTTCTCTAAGGTAATGAATAGAAGAGTGAAAAGTAACAGTCACTTTTGTCCTAGGAATGATTGAACAGTTATTTCACACATTATTGATGCTGTATACTTAAGCAGATGAATCCAAGCACTGTTGAGGTTGTAGGAGAATGTGAAACTTACGGCTATTTGTATCCATGAAAATAACATGTTTTATGATGGAGACACAGTATTAATTGTTGATTTTCTATGGCTAAAGTAATTGTTGTAGGAAGTGTTCATACATACGTAGTTGTCGGATTCCACAAAATTCATTGTTAGCATTACAATATTGTTAACCTCTACATTTGTATGGAATGAGATTATCTTACATAATAGTAGAATAATTAACTTAATGGTGTAAAGAAAATTGTGCTATTATAATGAATTTTCAGCTTAGGGATGCAGCATGGATATGGGAGCTGCCAGAAAGCTACGCTTCTTGATATGAATGTGGTCGAGTTTTCCCAGCCTTTGCAATCAGTGTGTATTCAACTACTGCTCTTCTTCATCTTTGTGCCAAAGTGTCATGAGGATTTATTTAATTTTTCTGATAATAAAGTGTTAGCATGTTCCACTGGTGATGCTCATAAGGGGAAATCGGTGGGGCTCTTATCCTTCCATCTCTTGTGGGGGTTGGAAGATGACAGGGACCTTTTGTAACAAGATAAGGGGTTGACTGTACTGTTGTCTGTTCAGCTCCTCTTGTGGTTCGTATGGTTCTGCTGCATTATCTTCCTTGCACCCACACTGTTCAGCCTGCTTCTCTTATGTTAGTCCTAATTTTATTTCTTTTTATTTCTTATCACGAGTGCTATTTTAAAGTATGGGTACCTCTCATTTTCCAGTTGATTACCTTTAATTCATATGGAGACGTTTCAGACATCCCTAATTATTGTGTGCACAAAATATGTTGCTTGACCACCACTTTTGTGCCCATGCTTGGGTGATCATTTGGGGTATTTAGCATTAGTTCTTCATCAAAAAATATTCATAATAAATTTTTTGTGGGCTGAAATTGCTGATCATTTTGCATGATTTTTTTAAGCTGTGGATCATCACTAGGAACAATGGCATTGAATAAATTCACTTGTTATTATTACCAGAATTTTTCTGTCTTGTTCTCACAACTTTATTAGTAGCTGTGGGAATGACACATTATATGTATTTTAATAAAATGTTGCAAACTTGCCTAGGCATGTCGATCATTGTGATTAGGGGCTTTATCCTCAATTCCCAGATAAGTGCAAGTGGATTTAAACTTGGAAAACTCCATCATGTACAGTTTGCAACATGTTTTTTTTATGAAAATTCCTCGATTTACCACTTGTGTGTCCTGAATGTGAATTTGTCTGTGAAAACAATCATATTTGATAATTCTGGCATAATGACCAGGCATAAAATTTATATCTATTTTGGTAAGCCATCAACATGTGTGCTGCATAATGTCTGAGTGTCTTTCTGTGATTGCCACTGTTGTGTTATCTGATGACGCTTGATGACTGTGCTGTACTCCAAGTCAGGTCTCTATTTATTGGTACTTCTGCCAGTTCTTGTTGACTAGGGGCCCGCCATAATCTACCCCCTATCACAAACTGCTTTGAAGTTTAAAGCGTCATCATTCAAGCTGTATTGTTTCAACTTTTTGCCATGGTACATTGCTAGGAAGACCACCACTCACCACCACCATTCACATACACATGTTCCTCCTTGCCGTCACAAGGGGTTGGGTGGGGGAAGAATGGTGGTTGTGAGATATGTGCAGTTTCAACATATTTTGGAGGAACTTCTTATACAGAATTGTGATTTATCTCCATCCTTAGTATTTTTGATCCACGTAAGATTTGCACATCATAATTTTATACCAATATACATTGCATTAAGGTCTGGTGCATACCCTTGAAGTAAATTTGGCTATTCAGTGCCTGCCTAGTATACCTGTACTTCAACCAAATCAGGTTGCATATTAAGGACTGCTGGAA
>NC_051387.1:9874517-9877185 GCF_015228065.2 Penaeus monodon
TGTGTTGTGTTATAAAATAATATATATAATATAATATATATATAAACATATATATTTTTAATATATTATATATATATAATAATATGTTATGCATTTGCAATATGTAAGATTGATATAGTTAATGCTTAGATATACATATAATATATATATAAATTAATATATAAAATTATAATATATATACTATTTAATAATATATATATTAACCATAATAAAATTTTTAACATACATAAAAAATTATAATATAAAAACCATACATACATACATACATACATGTGGATTTTTAAAGTTTTCGGAAAATCCCAAGTAAATAATACGACTATTAACATTAATCACATGTGAAAACAAACATAAAATATCTGCCAAAGATTAGCAAAGGACGAATACCACCTTTAACGCCAATCACTATTAGAACAACATAAACAACCTCCCTAAACAGTTAATAAAAAAGAAATCGATAATGAATCCTTAAGAAAATGCAAGGGGGAGCAGCGGAATAAAGAGGGAGCGGTACGTAAAAGCAAGATTCGCATATCGCGTCGCCTTAAAGGGTTTGGGGACACGGCGGTTGTGACGAAAGGTACGAGGTCAGAGATATATTATAGAAATATGGTTTTCCGTGTCTTGGGGTATGACCTCATTGCAGTAGTTTAATTATTCTGATTTTGTAGTGTGTTTGCTCATCTGTTCATGATTAATGCCCTTAAAAGGGAAATGACTAGTGTAAAGTGGGGTCAGTACGAGTTGCCGATGGATTTTGCACGAGCTTAACCAAGTGCGTAAGATACAGGCTGTAGTTGTAACCTAGTATAGCGCAAATGAATTCTGCCAACGCGATTTTTTCATTCGAACTAAAATCTTTTATCTGAAAATCTAATATATAATATATATATAATATATATATAAAATATTATATGTATATATGTATGATTATGTATATATGTATGTATGTATGTATGTAGTATGTATGTATGTATGTTGTATGTATGTATGTATGTATGTATGTATGTATGTAATGTATGTATGCAGTGTGTTATATGTATATCAACCAAATTTTGGTCTTTTAAATAATTAAGTCCAAAACTACCGCAAAAATTACCAGTCATCGACTGGATGTCTTTGGGTTACCAGCAAGACAACCCCCCAAAAATAACAGAACTGAGTTTTGATAAAATTCAACTTAAAAATGAGAACATGAGAGTGACAGACTCACCTTCGCAGCAAGGATCAGGCATCGCGAAATGCAGGGAACGGTTGCCGGGGAGAGAAATATTGAGCTACAGGACCCACCGACGTCTCGCGCACCTCTGAAGCCTCAACCTGCCGGTGCGCACGTTTCCCTTCCGCCGTGTGCAAAACCCCTGATATACACCCGTTTAACAACCTGCTTTCTTAACAATTTATGACTGATGCAATGAAACCTGAATTGTTATTAGTTTTTTTTTGGTTGACTCGCTGTTAATCGTTATGTGCAATACTGACTCTGAAGCTGGTAAAATCTACGTTTGGGTTGGCAACACTGCATGACCGTGATCGCAAGAATCGACCGAGAGGAAAATTCCTGGTATACACCTATAATAACGCCATGATGAGACCTAGGAAGTCAGATTTGGATTCGTAGAATTTCTAAGCCGTTTCAGTCGGCCAATTGACAAAAAAATGCACTGGTGAAACTTGTTTCTTTATTCCGGAAATCACAGAATATCACTATGACATGTCGACAAAATGACATCATTTTCCCCCCCTATAATGTTGCCCCTTTAACCGGCGTGCGCTACATACGACCCTTTTTTTGAATTTTTCTCTTCCTTTTCCCTAATAGGATATTTTCGAATCTCAGTCACTCTCAACAGGCAAAAAAAGCAGTAAACATGAAGCAAAGGTCTTGCACGAAGCGGAGCGTCAGCCACGTTGCCTAAAGGATGTTGAAATCTCAGTTGGTTTCTCCTATGCAAATTCCTTTATATCCGGTAAAAATTCACATGGCCCCCATTTTCTGCCAGTGAATCGCAAATTTTACAGTTAGAGATAGACGCATCAGATGGCAAATTCATGATTATGGCAAGGAAAACGTGTGCAGTTACTATCTTTATTTCCTCATCTTCAAGGGTGACTTTAGGGAAAGCGATGCAAGGTAATAAAAACAGACGTTATGAGACGTCAATTTCAACTCTATCAGACCCAGTGATGAAATCTATTGATAAGCAACTGATATATAATATATATAATATATATATATATATTATATATATATATATATATATATACATATATATATGTATGTGTGTGGTATGTGTGTGTGGGGTATACCCCACACACACACACACACAAACACACACACACACACACAACACACACACACAATATATATATATATAATATATATATATAATATATATAGATAAGTAAATATATATAATATATATATATGTATATATAGGATATAATAAAAATAAATATAATATATAATATATAAAAGATATATATATAGAATATATAAACATAATATATTGTATATAATTTATATATATCTATATAACAATACATATATATTTTATATATAATATATTAATATAAATATATATATTATATATATAATATATATATATATGTATATGATATAAGATTATAAAATATATTACATATTATGTGTGTGTGTTTTTTTATTTTT
>NC_051387.1:9877285-9882285 GCF_015228065.2 Penaeus monodon
TTTTGGTTTCCTTTTTGGCCAAAAAAAACCTTTTTTTAAATTTTTTGAATTTTTTTTTTAAAATTTTAAATTAACCCCTTACATTACCATATGGGATCATAGACGGTTTAAGCGAGGGGTGTTAATCTCCTAAGTTCAAATTGAGTCTTGTGTGAGATTGAAATTTTTAAATTTAAAACGGGTTTTTAAATTTGGGTTTTAAGCAAAAGCTTTTTGTGAATCTCGTGTTTTTGGGACCACCACAAAACGCACGCACGAAAGACTGCATCCCCCCCTTTTCCCCCCCTTTTTTTTTCCTTTTTTTCCCCCTTCCTTTCCTTTCTTTTTTCCCTTTTCTCTTTCTGTCCTCTCTCTCTTTCCTCCTCTGCTTTTTTCCTTTCTTTTTTCGCTTCTCCTCTTTTTCATTTTCTTTTTTTTTTCCCCTCTTTTTCCGTCTTTTCTCTTTCTTTTTCCCCCCCCCCCCCCCTCTCTTCTTCTTCTTCCTCTCCTCTCTCTGTCCCCTCTTGTCTGTCTGTTGTCTTCTTCTCTCTCTCTCTCTGTCCTCTCTCTTTGCCCTTCTCCCCCCCCCCTCTCTTCTCTCCTCTCTTCCCTTCTCTCTCCTTCTCTCTCTCTCCCCTCTCTCCTCCCCCTCCCCTTCCTCTCTCTCTCTCTCTCTCCCCTCCTCTGGTGTGCGTGATCATGAAAAATAAACTAGTCTTAAAAAAATATTATGTGGGAAAGTTCTTTTTTTGGGTCCCCGGAATTGTTTAGTTTCTTATGTTACGTTTTTTCGGAAAAAAAAAAAAAAAGAGACAATCTTATTTTTTTTGTCTCTTTTTGTAAAAATTTAGGGGAAAAAAAAATACGATTTTTAAAAATGAAAAATAGTATCGTTTTTAACATAAAAAAAGTAAAGAAAAAAATACTGTATTTTTTACATTGATTTCTGATTACACAAATCACCATGATGAAAAGATTTTATTTCTTCTTTTTTCCCATTTTTATTTTTCTATTTATTTTTTTTTTGTTTCACTCAGATTAAATTTTCAAAGGGGCGAGTTGCCCAAAAGCTTGAGATTTTTGGGGGTTTACGCGCCGCATACATTTCTTTTTGTGTGTTCGGCGTGTGTGTGTGGGTGTTTTGAGTGGGGGTGTGGGTTGGGTGTGTGTGTGTGTGTGTGTTGTGTGTGGTGGGGTGTGGTTTTTGTGTGTGTGTTTTGTCGGTGCGGTACACTGTTGCCGTGGTGAAAAACAATTTTAATTTTAGAGTGAGAATATCAGGGAAGTTTTTAAATAGTCTTCCCTTTGCATGTTAAGTGCTTCCCTTGGCTCGCCCCTCTCTAAAATTTGTTTTTTATAATGATGTTAATAAACCTTTTTTTTACTTTCTTACTAATAATTTTTTATATACATATTTATAATTTAAAATATATATATTATATATATTATATAATTTTATATATTTTATATTTTTAAATATTACACATGTATATATTTTATTATAATATATATATATATATATATAATTATATATATATATATTATATATTTACTATTGGTTAAAACCCCCAAAGCAAAAATTAGATTTAATGAAAAAAAGGACTAATTTCGAAAACCCCGTAGGTTCCATTTTCAGGGCTGAATTCCCGAATATAGAATCCGGGTGGATTTCGAAACTCTAGTCGCTTTCAATAAAACTTGTTTTTGCCCCTTGTGGGTTTTCCTACCCGTATCAACACGGAAGTGTTTTTAAAACCCTTCTTCATATATATATAATATATATATATATTATTATATAATATATAATATATATATATAATTTAATATTATATAATTTTAAATTTTAAATTTATATATTTTATATTATAAAAATTATTATATATATATATACATTATATTTAAAAAAAAAAAAACAAAATATTTTATTTTAATTATATATATATATATATATATATTTTATATATTTAAAATTATATATATATATATTAAAAAAAACACCACTTATGTTGAAATATATATTTATATTATATATATATATTATATAATATATATATATATATAATATTATATATATTATAAAATAATATATATATATAACCCCGTGTTTTCTATATATATATATAAATTATTTATATATAATAATATATATATCACACGTAAAATTTTAAATTTAAAATTTTATTATATTTATTATTTCATATAAAAATTTTATATATTTTTAAAAATATATATTATCTATATATACTATATATATTATATTTTATCCACACCACGTATATTTTATATATTATTTTATTATAAAATTTTAAAAATTATATTATTATAATATATATAAATATAATATATATATATACACACACACAAAATATTATATTTTAATACCCCAAACGAAATATTTATATATTTTATATATATATATATATTTTATATATATTTTAAAATTTTATTATACACAAAACGTGGGTAGGGATTTTATATATATATATTTTATTTTAATATATATCTATTTTTATATTATATATACACAAACGTATTTTAAAAAATATATATAAATTATATAATTTTTAATAAAATATAATATATATAATATATATATATAAAATGTATTTATATTATATAGGTAAAATATAAAATATTATATATATAATATAAAATTATATATATTATATATATTTTTTTACATATCACACACACGGCGTCTATATATTTTAATTTTAATATATAAAAATTTTATTAATATTTTAAATATATATATATATAAAATATATATATATTTAATATATTATATATAATTTTATATTATATATATATATAAAAATATATATAAAATATTAAAATATATACACACAAAACACGTGTGTGGGGTATTTTAATATAAATATATAATATTATATATATATTTTATATTATAATTATTATATATATATATAATAAAACACACGGTAAAATTTTATATATATATATATATATTTTATATATTATTATTTTTAATTATATATATTTATATATTAATATATAAAAACCCATTAACTATATACCCTTGCCTAATTTCACCTCTCTTCAAAAACCGCCCCCCTAGCCCAGGGACCCAAAGTCAACATTTTTGGCCCCAGGGGGAACTAACTCTTCCCCTTGGTCTGAGGAATGTGCGCCCCAATTGACGGGTTTTTAAAAGAGGACTGACCTATCCTCTCTCCCTAGGAGCCCAAGCAAGGCCCGCCCCCAAATGACCCCTAATCTACTGTACACGCGACTTGAAGTCTCTGTGGTTTTTTTTATTTGCTTACGACAAAAAGTATGTTTAAAGGTTTAAAATAAATTATTTTCATTTTTTTTTTTTTTTCGAGGGTGCTTAAGGGGGGTGATGATTAGGCTAAAACCAAAAAGACTGAAACTTTTTTGTATTTAAATTAAATATCTTCCCCAATAACCCAGTCATTCGATAATTAACAAAAAAGAAAAACTCGTCAACTAATCACAACCCTTATCGACTTGTCCAAGAGCGCCCCCGGAAAAAATTGGAAAAAAAAAAAAAAAATAATCTTATAATATAAATTTTCCCACTTCCCTTTTTCCCTCCTTTTTTTCCCAAAATTTCCCCCCAAAAAAAAAAAAAAAATTTTGGATAGAAAATATATATATATATATATATATTTTATAAAATTAAAATATATTATATATATATTATAATTTTAATTTTTTAACCTTAAAAGTTTTTGCTACGAACCAAAGGGATTGAATTAGATTTTTTTTAAATTGAAAATGAAAAAAAAAAAAAAATTACGGCGATGAATAAGAGACTTTTTTCTTTTCCCAGTTCTAAGACCAAAACCCCTAAAACTTGCAAAATGCCCTAGAAGGTCTTACTTTAAAATTTAAAAATATAATAATATGATAATAATAAAAATAAAAATTAATAAAAATAATAATAATAAAAATAATAATGAAAATAATAATAATAATAAATTTAATAAAAAATTTTGAAAACTTTTAGTCAAATTATCAAAAACCGCGGGTTTTTCCTTCAAAATTTTTTTATCACTCGGACTGCTTACCTACAAAAGGGAACAGCCAAAAATTTAATCGGGTTTAAGTAACAGTGAAATTTTTTTTTTTATGTGAAATCACGCACAAAAACAAATCCCCCAAAACAAAAAACCATAAAAAAAAACATCCCCGCACATATAAAAACACGGGGCCACAGATATACACTGGGCAAAATAGAAGATTTTAAAACACAAACATATTATATATATATATAATATATATATATATATATAAAATTTTAATATTTTTAAAAATTATTTTTTTTTAAAATTTATATTATATATATATCATACACGCCCTGCTTACAAACTTTCTTAACGTCATGAACCGACCCTTGTCAATAACTTCAGCCTAATCACATATTATAAATACCCAAATTTTTCCCTTTTTGGAAAAATATGTTGAAGAATTTTGTGCGGGTGTACAAAATTTTTGCAAATCTTCCCTTGATGAAGAGGGTATGAAGTATTAAAGGAAAGCCATCTGGCAACAGGGGAAAAACAAAAAAGCAGAAAGCATATGCTAGAAAAATTAAGGGAAACTCTTGCTATTGCTTTTAAAAATTTTGTTTTTGTAACTTCTGTGTAAACCATCTTTCATCATCATCACCCACATAACCCCCAAAATTCTTTTGTTTTTTGGTTGTTATTATTTTTTACATTTTATTATTTTATTATTATTATTATTGTTTTTACATTATTATTTTTAAATTTATTTTATTATTATTATTATTTTTTTTATTTGTTATTTTTTATTTTTACATTTCCCCGGGGCCCCCCCCTGCAATTTTTGCTTTTTCATATCTCGTCGTTAAAATTTTCTTTTTTTCTCTTTTAGTTATCATTCCCCCGCCAAATGGACATGAAATCATCAAAAAAAACGTTTCGTTTTTTTAAACTTGAAAATTTTATATGGCTTATTGGTTTATCCCCTGTTAACAGTCTGATTGTTTTTATTACTATTTTTTGTTTTTT
>NC_051387.1:9887285-9892285 GCF_015228065.2 Penaeus monodon
TGCAAAACGTACATTACCTCATTATAATTTTTTCCCTTTTCCTTTTAAGTCTTGTTTTTTTTTTTGATTGTTTTTGTACAAAAAGGTCCCAACCGGGAGGGGCCCGGGGGGGAACTATCCCGTCCCCAGTAACCTGGCGGATTTTTATAAAAAGGAAGATTTAAAATTAGTTCTGCCCCGAGGGAAAGCGCCCCTTGTTTTTTCCGTGTGACGGTCGAAAGCTTCATCACCCCTTCCTTTTCTCACTTTTGAAACAGGAAAATTCCAGCCCCCACTGAAAAACTGGACCTCCCCGCCAATCACCAAATTTGGGTTTCCACGTCCCCGCGGGGACGGGGTTTGACGGCCCCCTCGTGCCCCTGGGGCTCATGTACCTACTAAGTCTTTATACTGGGGCGGCTAAGCGTGACCCCCTCCCCGGGGAAAAAAGTTGTTTAAGGGGAATCATTGTTGGGGGGTTATTATTTTTTATTATTATTATCATTATTTTTCATTATTTTTTTTTTTAAAAATTATGTTATTCTTTTTCTTATTCTTTTTGTTATTATTATTATTGCTTTTTTTTAAACAAATTTTTTATTATTGCTATTATTACTATAATTCCCATTATTATCATTATTATTTTTCATTATTATTATCATTATTATTAACATTATTCCCTCAAATTTTTATTGTTGTTATTATTTTATTTTTGCTATTATTATTGTCATTTTTCACTGGGCCCCGTTTATTTATTAATTATTATTAAAAATTTTAATAATAAAAATAATAATAATAAATTTTTATTAAATTTTTAAATTTTTATTATTATTATTTTTTTATTTTAAATTATTATTACTATTTTTATTATTTTATTTTATTATTTTTGCTATTTTTATTTTACTTTAATTTTTGTTTTTGTTTGAATTCAAGGGTTGTATTAAAAAGCCCTTCAATTCGTTTTTGTGAACAAAATGGTGCCTTTTTCAAAAGTTTGGTCTCTGCTTTTTTTGTAAGCTGAAACTTAGATTTTTGGAAATTTTTGAGAACGAAAGAAAACGATTTTTTTTTGTTTATTCTTTTTTTTCCCATATATTTTAAAAAATAAATTTCGATAAAAACTACTTGGGCGTTTTGGGAAATAATTGGAAGTGGAACAAAAATGTGCCAGTTTACATAAAATTTTTTCCGTATAAAATGTGTTTTATTACTCTTTACTTTTTTTCGATTAACAGAAAAAGGTAGTAAAGGGGAAGTATACAAATGGCGTATTTTACTCGGCTGTGATTTTGCGATTTTTTATTAACGATATAATTATTTGTATTTTTTAAATTTTGGGTTATTTTTTTAAATTTGAAAAGGGCTTCTTTCAGTTATTTTTTTTGGAAAGTGCAAGGGTATATCTCTTCGGGGTTTTGGGAAAGGGAGGTAGCGCCCCAGGTTTTTTTCCCTACAGTCCCCTTGTTTTACCCAAATGCTTTTTTCAATTTGAAACAAACAAAATAAAAATAAAATGAAATTCTTGTTGGTTCGCGTCCCGTGCTTGAAATGTTATCACATGGTAGAAACCCGAGAGACTAAGTAGGGTAAATTTAAAGAAAGGGGTCTGAACAGATTTCAAATCATATTTTTGGGAATGGATTTAATCGAAAAATATTTCTGAAAAAATTTCCCTAAAGGGTGGTACATAAAAATTTTGGGTTTTCCCTTATTTGGGTTCACCTAAAAAACCTCACTGTTTTTAAAAGAAAAATTCCCCCAGCTGTCCTAAATTTAGGGTTTCGTAAAGGGGTTTGGAATTTTTTAACGACTCCTTTGATACTTTTTTTCATCCCCTTCTTAGAATAATGTCTTTTTTCTCCCCGTTTGCAAAAAGCAGAGATAGATTAAAAGGGAAGGTAAAAAAATGGGGAGGAAAAAGTGCAATTTTTTTGTTTTTTGGGTTTTGGTTTTTTTTACATCGTGGGCTTTTGAGGTGGTTACCCCTGAAGCTCAGGAGAGGGAAAAACCCTATCCTGGAAAGCACGATCAGCAGGCATAGTTACCTTATTTTCCGTTGAGGGGTTTGGGAAACAAAAGAAAGTTGAGGAAGCGTAAAAAAAAAATTTTTTTAAATCATTACCCTTCTTCATGAAAAGGGAAAGGAAATTTCCCCTAGAGCCGTTTTCTTTAGTTTTTAGGAGCGGTAGAAATCCCAAACTTTAATTAACTAACCCAGGGGACATCCGGGCCTCGGAGCCTTTTTGGGAAAATTAGGTTTGCTGACATTTGGCCCCTCCAAATTGATACTTTTAAAAATGTAATTAAATAAATTTTTTTAAATATTACTAATTTTGCGTATTGTTTTTGTAAAACCAAATTTAAAACTTTACTTTAAAATTTGCTCCCCGTTCTAACAAAAACAACAACAAAAAAAGAAAAAGTTTCCCCAAAAGAAACAAATTCCTGCATTCCCTGTTTTTGGAGAACCGATTCCTGCCCAGCCTAATGAAAAGTTTTAGGAATTCAAAGGGTGGTTATAATGGGGGCCCGCAGGGGCAGAAGCCCGTTTGGGTGTTAGAAAATCCTAATTTTTTTTTTATGTTGCCGGGAAAAGGGAAAATTTATTTGTAATTATTTTTAAATAGGTAAAGGTGGGTTCTAATTTAGGGTTCCATGGAAAGGTTTGTTGTAAACTTTTCGGGTTTTGGGAAATTTTGGCCCCTGAATTTATTTAGGGAACTTCTCCCCACCCGGGTTTTTAAAGGAAAAGGGATGAAAAGGGATGCCCAAAAGTGTTTTTTTTCTTGGGGGAAAATAAACTAAATGGGACCAAAAGTAACACCCAAAAAAACATTTAATTTCAGAAAACACACATGACCCATAAATGAAGATATTTTTATCACAAAAAGCGAAACGTGTGTGTGTGTGTTTGTGTGGTGTGTGTGGTGTGTGGGTGTGTGTGTGTGTGGGGTGTGTTTTGTGTGTGTGTGTGGTTTGGTGTGTCGTGTGTGGGTGTGTGGTGGGGTGTTGTGTTTTGTGTTGGGGTGTGTGTGTGTGTGTTGGTTTTTTGTATGCGTGTGTTTTGGGGTGTGTGTGTTTGTGTGTGTGCCCTACGTAAAATAGAAAAGGGAAGGGGACGGAAAGGGGGAAGGGAAAAAAAAAAGAAGGATGTAAATCAGTCAAAAAATATTACGTGGTTATTCGACTGCTTTTTCAAAAAAGTGGCCATTGGTTCCGGGACCTCGTCGAGAGAAACACAGGAGTAGTGGCCCCATCACAGGCCCCCAAAAACCAGTAAAGTCTGTTACTTTCGAGGATGTGTTTTTAAAAGGGGGAAATGGGCAAAGAGGTAGACAGAGTAATTTGATAAAATTGGGAAAGGGGAAATAGACCCAAAAAGAAAAAATTTAAAGGAATAAGCAAATAGATAAGAGGGAAAGGGGAAATAGAAAAATAAAATAAGGGTTTGGAAGGTAAAAAAACAAAAAGATAGTTATTTATAGGGATGATTTATAATATATTGGGTAAAGGGAAAACCATTTCTACAATTTCCCCTTTTTTGACGTCTAAAATAAGCCAGACTTCTAAATTCGAGTGAAAGTTCATAAAATCCCTTTTTTTGTCCCAGAAGGGGAATTTTGTCTAAAATGACGACATTAATGCTCTTTAAATTTTCCAAATGATTCGACTAATTTTTTTCATGAAAAAAAATTTACAAAAAATGCTTAAGGTCCGGGAAAGCCCTTCACAGAAAAACATTATTAATCGGCTTTTTTTAAGTCTCGAAAGATTTTGGACACCCCGGGGGGCCCCCATATATATGGCAAAGCGGCAAAGGATTAAATTACAAATCAAAGGTATACCACCTAGTTTGTTTCCCAAAAAGTGAATGACTCTGCCCAGCGGGGTTTTTTTCCCAAGCAACCCTGGGTGGGGGGGGCCCGTGGGACGACCTCGAAGTCGTGGTAGGGCATTTTTGGCTAGGACTGTTTTTCGAGGAGATAGATGGGGCCCAAAGCCGCTTGGCGTCAGGGGTTTTTAATCTCTATTCAAAGGGGATGAAAGTATTTGTGTGTGTGTAATTAATCATACGTCAAGCATATATGTAAAACACACACACAACAACCCCACACCAAAAACACACACACACACACCCCACACACACCACCACACATAACACCACACGGTATGTTTTGTATTGTATATATAAAATTTTATATATATAAAATATATATTATATTTTATTATATATATATGTATTATAAAATATATTAAAATATATTATATATATATATATTTTTTTATAATTTTCCTATAATTTAAAAAATATATATATTATAACATTTTAAAATAATATTTATTTTAAAATATATATAAAATCCTTTTTTATATATAATAAATATTTTGGGATGTGTGTGTTGTGGTTTTGGGGGTGTGGTGGTTTTGTGTGTGTGTGTGTGTGGGTGTAAAGTGTGTGTGTGTATATATAATATATATATATATATTATAAAATATATTTATATTTAAAATATAATTTTTCCCTATATATATATCCAAAAATTTATTTCATATATATATATATAAAATAATATTTATCTTTTATATGTGTGTGTGTGTGTGGGGTTTTTGTGTTTGTGTGTGTGTGTGGTTTTTTTTATGTGTGTATTTTGGGGGGGAAATAAAAAAATTTTGGGGGGGGCCCCATATTTTGGGGATTTTCAAAAAACCCTTAAAAACATATTCAACTTCTAGGGAAAAAATTAAAAAAATATATATTTAATTTTATTTTTTTTTAATTATTTTAATATTATTATATATTTTTTATTTTTATTTTATTATAAATTATTTATTAAGATTATTATTTTTATAATTTTTAATTTTATTTAATACCCTTGGTGTTTTGGGAAAATGTCCTTTCGTTTTCCTCGGTGGGTTTATTAAAATTGTTGGGGGCCGGGAAGTTTGGGGTACTTTTTGAAAAGTTTTTAGCACCTCGTTTTTGGTTATGGAGAACATGGGTTTAGCTGAGCATTTTTTGG
>NC_051387.1:9897285-9912285 GCF_015228065.2 Penaeus monodon
TAAAAATATATTAAAATATATATATATGTGTGTGTGTGTGGGGTGTGTGTGTTTTTAAAGGGGCCGGGGCGGTGGCCAAAATGGTTAGAGCGTGGGAACTCAAGACGTCCCGAGGCAATCTGAATTCGAGGGTTCGAAATCACCGACCGCCCGGGGGGTTGTTTTCCCTTTGGGAAAAGGAAAAATGCACCTTGATTGCCCCACCGCCACTGGGTGGGGCCAAACCCGCCCAAATCAAGTTCTGGTCCCAAGCCCGGATAAATAAGAGAATGTTTCCCCCAAAAGGGGGCCACCGGGAAATCTCCGTGGAAAGGGGGAAAAGGGGGTCCCACCACGTATTCCTCCAAAAGAAACACAACATGAAAATACAATTTTGGGATCATGCTGTGACCACGGCGGGTTTAAACATGGGCCTACCGTTAAAAAAGAAAAATATTTATATATAAAATTTTATTTTATATATATTTTATATTATATAATATATTTAATTTTATATATATATATATAAAGTAAAATTATTATATAATATATATAATTTATTATATTTTATTTTATCATACATATATAAAATATATATATATTTTAAAATTTTATATATATATATCTATAATATCTATATTTATAAAAATATATCTATATATATATTGTGTGGGTTTTGGGTCCTGTGTGTGTGTTGTGTGTGTCTGTGGGTGTTTGTGTTATGTATGTCTATAAGATAGATATGTATTACATATCTACTATGTGTGTGTATGGAGTATGTATGGTGGTGGTGTGTTTTATGTATACCTGTCGTATTCCATGTAAATGTGCATTAATGTGTATATGTATGTATACATATTATGTGGTATTATATGTATATAGGTGTATATGTATATATATATTTCTATATATATATACATATCATAATCTATTATATCATTATATATATAGTATGTATCTCTGTATATATACATGTATATACATGTCTATATAGCGTCCATATATACATATATATGTTGTAATAACATATCTATCTAGGTTGTGTGTATGGATACAATGTGCATATATATATATTACATAATATATTCATATATATATATATAGTATATATATTATTATATAATATAATATAATATATAATATATATATGAGATATATCTATATATATATAATATATATATATATATAATATATATATTATATATATATATATAATATATATAATGTATATATGTGTTGTGTGTGTGGTTGTGTGTGTGTGTGTTGTGTGTGGTGTATTTGTGTATATATGTTGAATGTATATATGTATATATATATATATTATATATACACCACGATCTACTATATCTATATGTTATCATCTATGGTGTGTGTGTTTGTGTGTGTGTGTGTGTGTGTGTGTGTGTGGTGTGTGTGTCTGTGTGTGTGTATGTCTATGTGGGATACACATGGGTATCGATACATCCTCTATACATACATATAGACATTATTTTATGTATATTAAATGCTACCATATAAATATTATATACATATGTGTATAGATATGTATGGTTTATAAATAAATTGTGGTTATATATAATATATCTCCATATAGTTGGTATGTGTATATATACATACACACGTGTATATGCCACCATATATATTGATATATTCATAGATATGTGTAGCTATATACATATACATTACACAACATAACATATTATAATATCATATATATATTATTATATATATAGATATTATGATATATATATAGACACCACACACATCACCACATATATATTATATATATATATATATATATATATATATATATATATATATAAAACAAACATAAAATGTCATAATTTTAATATGTATATGATATACATCAACTTCGTGATATATGATATATCATAAACATTGAATGACATAGCATGATAATGATATTATATATGAAGCGTTACATACAACATGCTTATCAGTGCCATTGAGGTTAAAGGACCCCGAAAGTCACCTCTAAATCTTAGATGAATGAATAAAGGAATAAACAAATATAAAAAAAGTTTAAAGAAATAACCTAGCATCGTAGTCTGGTAATAGTTCGTGGGGAAGGCTAGATATTCCATGTGATTATTTGGTGTGGTTTCTAAGCAACAGCTGGTTAGCAAATCTGATCATGGTTTTATCCAGAAGAGGAAGAGCCCCTGGCTTATTACTAAGGGTTCCGCCACCCCATCCCACCTCCCCCCTCTATATATATATATATATATATTATATATATATATATATATATATATATATAATATATTATATATATATATGAATACTATCGTGTGTGTGCGTGTATATATACCTCTTTATAACTATCTCTCTATATATATATCTATATAGTATCTATATCTCCTATATATATATCTATATCTATATCTATACTATATATCATAACGGGTTGCGTGTGGTGTGTGTGTGTGAGTGTGGGTGTGTGTGCGTGTTGTGTGTGGTGTGTTTGTGTGGTGTGTTTGGTGTGTGGTGTGTGTGTGTGTGGTGTGTGTGTGTGTATATATATAGATATATATATATATATATATATGCATACGTGTGTGTGTGTGTGTGTGTGTGTGTGTTTGTGTGTGTATGTCATGTATATATATATATATATATATATATTATATATATATTATTATCTAATATAATAATGACGTATATATATATATATATAATATATTATATATGTATTATATATATATATATATATATAATATATGTATATATATATATCTATATATATATATATATTATGGAAGTGTGTTATATTTTGCAATTTTAATTTAGGCATACAACTTCGGTATTAGCAAATGTTTTGCAAAAACCCATTAACTTCTAAACATTCAAGTAGTTTGTAGAAACGGTAAGTTTAACAGAAATTCATTATAATATGCACAGTGTAACATTTTAAAAAATCATTGGTTGTAACACTACCCTGGCAGGTATAATTCCGTCGTGAAAATACAGTGCGGAGACTCCGCGGCTCGCAAAGGCGCTAGAAACAGACCCATTGAGTTATTCCTCATGGCCCGGAAGAAAGAAAAGAAACAATTATTATATATTTGTTTGTGTGTTTATAGTGATAGATCATTACGATTGAAGTTCGCAGGCGCTGCGACTGCCTCAATACAGCTCCCTAAGCTAGTTGAGGGGGAGGGGGGCGAATAATAAAGTTCTGAAACGAAAGACTTGTTAGGAAATATTTGATCGAAGAAGTTCCATCAAAAACAGGAATGAACAAGAATGTTTAGATTTTTTCGAGAAATCTTAAAAATGCATGTGGCGTAAAAAAGGCGCCTTTTGGTATAACAATACGAATCGTATATTTGGTACTCTTTATGAGAATGAACCTTTCATAAAGTCCACACCCCTGAGTATTCATTCGCGTTAATCATAATATAATGCTACATTGTGAACGAACTAAGTCCGACTTCAGATGGACGCATGCAATCTAAAATTGCAAATAGAGCCCGATCAATGGGTATATCACAGAACGTCATTAAAGAGCGACATTGCACACGTCGCCTCTAGTTCAGCACCCAGCAATATGGGAGAGCGCCATGATTTAAATGTTGTTCAGGCCAGAGAGCTCATTCCGTCAGTCTTCACTATATCAGTCCAAATCTTACAAGTGAATTTTTTTCCTCTTCTTCTGTTTCATGTAAAGAGTCACCTCCATGTAACTGAAACTTCCTTCTTCCACCAGTTACGGTTACACTGTTTTTGACGAGCGTCAAAGCTATCGGTCAGCCAGGCCTCACCCTCATGGAGGACGCGGATTACCAGGCCCCTTCACCCTTGCGACGACCTTATCGCCTCCTTATCCTATTCACCCTGGCTGCCCGAACCAACTTGCTCACCTCCCGTCCTCCACCTTGCGTGCCTCTCCTGACGGCGTCTCGCGCAGGAGAGGCAACCGTTCGCCCGGGCGTCTGATACGTAGGTTTGTGCAGAAGGTCTCATCTTGTCGTTTCCTTCGTGTTTCTTGAGAGTGAATTCTCTTTCGTACACATGGCTGCATTTATGTTGCCAGGTATCTGCACTGTAAATGTCCCTTTATTTAGAACCGTGCTATCGTGCATCAGATAAGAATTAATCTCGTTTGTATGTGCAATACGACGCAGTACACATATATGTTGTCTGTGAAAATTATACATAATGACTAATGTGTGCTGTGATTTAGTGAAACTTGAAAATGTTATATTTTTACAGGTAGCCACACATTTTCCATTTCGTCGTTATCGGTGCTGCAATTGAGGCCGGAAACTCTAAAGTATAAACTCACGCTGCCATGTGCCGCACTCATGCACCGTACGACCCGGACTGCTCCTCTACTGCATGAAAGGGTCTGTAAAGAGCTAGTAATAAAAGGGGAAAAAATCAGGAGGCAAAATCAAGAATTTTTATGGATGCCAGGCAGTTTTAAACAACCTGTGACAGAGCCTTGCAAGAAATAAAGTAATACAAGTCAGCAATATAGTGCAACTTTTTTTAGGTTCTCGAAAAATATAATGAAAACTATAAAATTTTTACTTTTTACTGGCCATACTATTTCATAACAAGTACTATGATGCATATTTGATATACAATGTCGTATTTTTCACAAAAAAAAGAAAAAAAAAAGATAAATAAACCATAACTTTATACAGGGATATTCCCCCCCATTTTTGTTATCTTTATGCATACTACTTACTCTTCGTCTGAGTCCTATTGGAGTTTGGTCGCTCTTATATATTGTCGCTAGTAACGTTTTAGCCTCCTCATCTTATATTCTCTGATTCAGACTGCCTTATTCCTATTCTCCCTCTTCAAGCACAGTGGTTCTATGCTCCCTATGCCCCCTTTTTTTCCTGATATGTTCCTTGGGGCTATTTTCACTGACCCGATTTTTCCTTATATATAGAATCACCCTAACATCTGTCGATTTCTGTGGATTACGAATTGATGCGGACTTGTAGGCCCGCATTATGTCCAGGCCTGGTGCGTAAGAATTTATTGTGCCTCCTTCCCTCTCCCTCTCTCCATTCCTTCCTTTGTCCTCTCTCCTATCCCCCCGTGGCACTCCCTTCCTTCTCCTCTCTCTCTCTCTCCTCGCTCTCTCTCACTCTCTCGTCTCTCGCTCTCTCTCGTCCTCTCTTCTCCTCTCATCTCTCCCTCTGTCTCTCTCTCTCTGCTCTCTCTTCCTCCGTTCATCTCACCGTCCTTCTCTCTATTCCTCTCCCGCCTCCCCTCCTCCTCTCTTCTCCTTCCTCCATTCATCTCCTTTTTTCCCTCCTTTTCTCTCTTTCTCTTTTCTCTCTCTCCAGTATATATATATATACGTATATACATGTGTGTGGTATGGTGTGTGTGTGTGTGTGGTTGGTGTGTGTGTGTGTGTGGTATGGTGTGTGTGTGTGTGTGTGTGTGTGTGTGTGTATAAGATATTATAGATATATTATCTATATATATATATATAATATATATATATATATATATATATATAGTCTGGGAGAGGAAAGAGAGAATTGATGCATAGCAGACCTGTAGCGGTTGTGTTACTTCGCAGACTGGCAAGTATGTTCGAAGTAATGTATGCATCCCAATCACATAAAGGCCTATATGTGTGGTTCTTTAAAGCAACATTTGCACAACTTTGCTTTTTTTTTTAACTATAGGAACTCTCTCTCGTCGACTCTCTGGCCTCCCCCCGCCCCCCCCCCCGCCCAAGAAAAAAAAAAAAAAAAAACAAATATTATATAGTATCATATATATATACATATATATATATATATATATATAATATATATATATATATATATTATATATATATATATGTTGTATATATTACCTATCTATATAATGAGTAAAGACGTGCATATGCTGGCTTCCATCCATGACCCCCCCCTTTTAGCACATTAAACAGCCTATGCCTGAAATAACCCGTGTATATTCTGGGCGGGTTATTGCTGGGCTGTTACCACCAGGAAACACCGGTCCCTCGTATGTTCCGTGGGATAATGGCCCGGCAACAAAGGCAGCTCTGAGTAGGAAGGGAACGTCGCTTCCGGGTACATGGGGACTGCATCGTATTCGGGGAACATTGGTACGGGGGAATTAGGTAAACGGCGAACACCCCGATTCTCCCCAGTATTAAAAAATAGCCATACACACATATATATATATATATATCTATATATATATATATATATATATATATCTATATATAATATATATATATCTTAAATATATATATAATATATGTAGATATATTATAACATATAGATATAACATATATATATATAATATCTCTATATATAATATATATATCTATATATATATTATATATATATGTATATATATATATATACAACGCCAGACACACACACACACAACACACCACACAACACACATACACACACACACACACAACACACACACACCTATATATATATATTATATATATCTATATATATATATATCTAGTATATATATATATATAGAATATATATATATATATATATATATATATATCCGTGGATTGAGTGGAGACGATTTGGATACCGGTGAAGGCCTATCGTTTCATATCTCTGTTAGTGGACGACTTCCACCTGAATGTAAAAAATTATGTATTCAGAGGGATCTCATACGCAAACTGCGTTCTTAAATATTTTGATTTAAAAATTTATCTTAACATAAACACAGTATTCTTCACTTAACGCACTATAATCATGAGAATGTAGTGCATAATGTGAATTAACCGATAGTTGATAATATAATTTAATTCGCGTACTGTTGGACAGTTGGTCTGAGATCCCTTGGACGCGCATTTCCTTCATATATGTTTTGGCTGTACATATGTAGCTACGAGTGTGTTTGAATTTTCGAAAATTGTGTGGAGTTGTGTGCATAAAGTTAGCCATTGAGGGGGAGTTTCCAACGTTGTAGGGTACAACTTATTTACTATATTCCTTAGTACCAAGACGTACCTTATAAATATCCACATTACCGATTACAAGCACTGTCATTCATTGTCTTGTGGTTGCATACTTAATAGAAATTATTAGGTCATATTACCTATTATAATATAATTACATCCACACAGAGAATGTATCTTTCGCAACAGGGCATAAACCTACTGTGGGCTTAACGAGTGGAACTTGCAAGCACTCATCCAAACTATCTGCACATGCTGTATACAAACGCTCATACCAACTATATTTCTCACAAACTACAGATACATTCACCTGTAGCTACAGACGTCGGAATATACATAAATCCACGAATCAATCAAGCATTAATTCCTATCCAAAGAATCAACGATGTTAGGACGTGGGGAACATTTTAACAGGGAAACACCATTACACACGGTCCGTAACAGCTACAGTAAACAGATGGTCAATAAATTAATTATGAGATTAATAAACAATAATAATAAAAATTAGATATTTGTTATGATACTCCTAACATCCTATAAAAACTACCCTGCCCGGTGCCCCGCTAATCACACACGAGAAAGAGGCTCGAGAATGGTAAAAACTCCCGCAATATAACTGATATTACGTTTACTTATTTTTTGTTCTGACACACCTTCATTCGTTTGTCATAATATTTCTAGGCTATTTGAAGTCATTTAATACAATTTTCCATTTGTACTGATACAATATGTATCGGCATGGTGTAATACTATATGCGTAATATATATATATAATAGTATATAATCTATATATATTAATAGAATATATATATATATATGTATATATATATTATCTTATATATATATATATATATATATATATATATTTTTTTTTTTTTTTTTTTTTTTTTTTTTTTTTTTTTTTTTTTTTTTTTTTTTTTTTTCCCCTCTAGGGCAAATCGGGGTTTGTAGCGGTCAAAGGGTGAACAAGGTAAGTTGCTGTGGAGGTGTTATTCAGCTCAGGACACTTTTGAATAAACAAAGATTCTGAAATGATGAGGTTCCTGCGAGAGAAAAGGCACGGTTAGTATGTGAAAATCTGTGTTGGAAAAAGGGTTGAGTGTTGCAGGAGTGCTCCTCGTATGGCTGAGAATGATTGGTTTACACAGGGGAGGCAGTACGAAAGGACTTGCCTTTATGTTCTTATGCGGTACGTACCACCGTGAGGTTGACCCCCCGTACCTTGCTTGG
This sequence comes from Penaeus monodon, assembly GCF_015228065.2. Classification (NCBI taxonomy): domain Eukaryota; kingdom Metazoa; phylum Arthropoda; class Malacostraca; order Decapoda; family Penaeidae; genus Penaeus; species Penaeus monodon. Next base: position 9,905,435 of record NC_051387.1, read on the forward strand.
CACTAGGACAGGTAAACTAATATCCACATAATGAAACATAAATCAAATTGGCAACTCCTAGAAGGTTTTACTAAATATTAAATAGTGTTAGTGTTTGCTAAAAATAAAAGTGAACTTAATTTTTGGGGTAATTATTATGGAGGTAGGGAGTTTTAGCGGTTTTCTTTCCTTATTTCAAACTTAAGTTACCCATTATGGTAGTTTTTACAAATCCTGTGGATCCCTCTTAAACAGACGGTATAGTGTGTTTTGGTAGATATTTATTCCAGGAATTAATTTGTTTTTATTTTATCAAATGTGTAATGGGTATCCAATTTGTCCAAAGAAGTTTTTTTAGAAACATCATGTTCATCATGAAAGAAGACCACTTACTACTAGGTTATAAGCTCTGGTGATGAGTTTTTCTTATACTATTGATTTTTGTATATATGTAAGGGTATAGCTCGGAATGGAGACGAGGCCCAGTAATGTCGGTTTGCGGTATATGCTAGTAGGTGGTGTGTGTGTGTTGTGTGTGTGTTTGGTGTGTGTGTGTTGTGGTGTGTGGGTGTGGTGTGTGTGTGTGTTTTGGTCATATCCAATGGACCTACGGACTGCTCGTCGAAGAACGTGCTTACAAGACGCGGGATGATGCGATCAGGGAGAAGTGATTTCCGAAAACGCTGCTGCACTAACTGTACAAACACACATTGCACTGCATTTTATTCCATCTACCCCCGTTGAAAATGTTTGCAGTGCAGAAAACAACTCCTTTCCTGGTACACTCACACGACCTCTACACCCGCCGCTTAGACATCCTGCACTGAATCGTTCAAATAAACACTGTCAGGAAAGGCAACGGGAAACCACTCTGCCTGACCTTACCTTTCATGTATTTCAGACATATTAGGAATGACCTCGATCCCGCATAAAGACTATGCATGTTCAAGTTAATTTACAGAGAATGAATATATATATATATATTATTATATATATATATCTATATATATATATATATATATATACATATATATATATATTGTCAAATTCTTATCAATTCTCATTTATTTTCCTTTTATATATTGAATTCTATTCCCGGTTTCCATTATTGCCAAGAATCTGATAATTGTTTTTTACATTCATATCCAGCTATTTAATTTAGTTTAACTTCAATGATTAATTGTAAAAGAAAAAAATTAAATTTTAGTTTACTACACACCACGCACACAAAACACACACACGCGCACAAACCCCACACACACACGACACACACCACCAAACGACGTACACATACACACACATACACACACCTCACACACACCCGACACACACACACACACACACACACACACAGACACACACATACACACACACCAACACACACCACATACACACACACCACACACACACACACACACACACACACACCACACACACACACACACACCAAGAACGCACGCACATTTTTTTCCCCCAATATTCTAGACCGCTACTCTGGTTGCGCCTTTCTGTTCGTAGTCGTGAGTGGAAGGAATGCCCTTGACTCGTGCCCACCTGCCCGATTTGTCACGCGCGTGCGCTAAATATCGGTTGCCATGTCACTTTGGTCTCCATGCACCGATGGTTGTCAGTGTTCCCATTTTTTCTTTTCTTGTTTTCCTTTATATATGTCCATGAAATTGAACGCCTGGACACACAGACACCCACACACACACACACCACACACAACCACGCACACGCCACACGCCATCGCACACGCAACACCACGCACACACACACACACATACACACACACAAACCGCCACCACGCACACGGCACACTCACCCGCAACATGCACACGGCACACGCACACACACACCCACACACACACACACACACACACCACACCACACACATATAATATATATATATATATTTATATATATAATCTATATATATATATATATATATTATTATAGATATAGAAGAAACTTGAAATGCACAAACGATGTTTATTTATTATTTAATTTAGAAGTGAATTTCCGTTGGGGGGGGGGACAGCATTGTGCTTTTTCTACCATAGTATCTAACCATTGTATATTTTTTTTACTATTCGTGGCCCCAGCTCTCTCCATCTCGCTCTCTCACTATTTCTCTCCCCCCTCCGCCCCTCTTATGTGTGTGTGTTGTGTGTGTGTGTGTGTGTGGTGTGTGTTTGTGTTGGTGTGTGTGTTGTGTGTGTGCGTGTGTGGTTTGTGGTGTGTGCATGGTATATGTGTTTTGGGGGGGGGGGGGACACGTTATGTATGTGGTATAGATATGAAGTACGTGCGTGTATATGTGCTGGGTTTGTATGTCTTAACATACATGTATAATGTGAGTATGCGCTGAATGCGTGCTGATATTACAAATGAGCGTGTCCATATGATGATATGCCGTGACTAAGGCCATTATGTTGTTCATGTAAGCGAAAAAAGAAAATGTTTCGGAAGTCGCTTTTCTTATATATATCTCTCCATTATCACCTTAGTGCTGGTACCATTAATCATTTACATTATTATCATCTGTATTATTCAATGATTATAAAATCATTATCCTCATTATAATTTATTCTAATTGAATCATTAATCCATTATGATGAATTACCATTTTCTTTATCCTAATATAAATAATTATTATTGTTTTATGATTACTAGTACTATTATTATCATTATGATTATGATATCATTACATCATCTATGAAGTTACGACCTGCTTAACGTAAGGTGCGGAGCAAACTCTTTCAAGCGATAGCATAACTGGTACTGTCTCAAAGAAAGTCTTTTACTCTAATTCAGGGAAGCGTGAGGACTAGAGATAATCGTCGCTATGACTAATGTAATCTGAGGAGAGCGGTCTGCTTGGACATTATCATAATTCCTTTTTTTATGCCGTTCCATTTCTCTTTTTAATTTATGCTTGAAAGGAAATAGAAATACCTTTATTGTGAAAGAGTACGACTTTTCCCATTTGTTAGAAGCCACAGCGTTATCTTCGGTGATTCATATTCACTTACCGGATTGTCTTGATGCCTATAAGGGAAGAGTCGGCATCAACGGACACCCAAAGCAATTCTAGTGATGAGCTATACAATTATGTGAATGTACAATGCACACATACACACACACACCACAATATATAATCTATGCATATATATTCATATATATAGAATATATATATAATATATATATATATATTATATATATATATATGTATTATTATGTATGTATATGCATATGTGTATATACATATACATATACATATATACATATATATATAATTACATATGATATCTAATAATTATAGATATAATATATATATAATTATATATATATACTATATATATATATATATATATATATATAATATATATGTGTGGTGTGTGTGTGTGTGTGTGTGGTGTGTGTGTGTGTGTGTGGGTCATATATATGTAATAGATACGTATATTAACATATATATACAATTATAATATATATATGATATATTGATATATAATATATATATATATATCTATATATATATATAATATATATATATAATACACATGGTATGCATGTGAGTGTATTTATATCAACTATATTATTAGACAATATATTCATATTAATTACATACAATATCTATATAAGTTATATATATATAATATATAATATACAACACACCACCTCCACCCACACATCCACACACACACACACTACACACACACACACACAACACCACTATGCGCCCGCACGCTACGCACTACCACACACACACACACACATCTATATATATAACATATATGTATAATGTATTATATGTGGTATATATATATATATATATAATATATATATATATATTATATTATATATAATATATATATACACACATATGTGTGTGTGTGTGTGGTGGTGTGTGTGTGTGTGTGTGTGTGTGGTGTGTGTATGTATATATTAAAGTGTTGTGTGTGGTAAGAATAAATAATATATATATAATTATATATATATTTATATAGATTATTATTATTATTATTTTATTATCATTATACTATATGGGGGGTGCTTCATGCTCAAGGGTTATGTTGAAGCGATGTGTGGTAGCCTCGATAGTCCGTGAATGCTTGCTGCATGCCGTCTCGTTGCAGCTGCCATCGCTGGCTAGTGCGAGAAAGGGAGCAGCTCTGCATAAGTTCTCCCTTCCAGTTCGCAGTCTCTCCGTCATTGAGACTTCTGCAGTGCCTCTTCTGGATACTATGGATACTGGGCACCTTGCGGTCCCAGGCTAAACTGTGGGGGATTTCGGAGCAGCAGAAGGCCCCAGAGGTATGGAGCCATGGCCCACCGGCATGTGGACACACTCTGGATCCGTAACATCTCTTGCCCACCCTGGGGTTAATGGAAGACTTGTGGGAGGTGGGCCTACCCAGCTCTCCTCCCCCCAGATTACTCACTGGCAATGTGTATAAGAAATGGATATGCTGGGGGGGGGGGGTGCTGTTCCTCCCATTCAGCAAGTGAGGCAGGCTGTGGGTCCTGTTGGGTAGGCAAATGTTGGATGGGAACAAGAGCTACTTGTCATGCCTGTACCTTGGCACGCACCAACCTAGTATGAGGCCTGTGGGGCAAAGCCACAAGCAGACACTGGGCACCACAGCCTGCCAACCCCCTTTATTTGGGGCAGTGTCGGTGGGGTGGCAGAGGTGGCATCCACCTGGAGCACCACATGAAGCTTAACCTCAGGTGAGCTATCCGGATAGGCGCTTGGACATCCAATCCTTGCAGCAGGACAAGTGGTTACCTCTGCTATCAAGGGAACTGGAGTGATTGAGGTGGCTGCCCTCTTGGAGTGAGAAGACCTGGCAGAGCATGATCAGTATGGGTGGGTACACCTACTAGTGGTCTGGCCATGGCAATGGCCATAACCTCCAGGGAGTAGCCATAGACATCTCCAGCCCTCGGTAGTTGATGTAACACCGATTGATGACTGTATTATGGCATTGAGACTGAAGCATGCTTTTGGCTTTGTGTCTCTTATTGCCGTGTACACTCCTACCGATGTGTGCATACTGGATGTGAAAGGAGTGTTCTATGCCAAACTCACACCTGTGGTAGACATTGAGACATTTTCATTGATCTGGACGACTGATGGACACAGTTGATCTGTGATAGTCCTTCAAGTGTGAAACACTCAAAGCAGAGTAGGAGTCCACTGGTGTATGCCCAAGGGCAAGGCAGAATTTCATCTCCCTGGAGACATTGGAGGCCACTGAGGTGTCTCAAATGGCTCACCTGAATGGCGATCAGGACTTGCTTCGCTATTTGGTGCATAGGGCTTAGAAACTGAGAAGGGACAAGGAACAGTTTATCAGGATTTTTTATGAGCAGGTTGAAGGCCATTTCCTAGTATATGAACTTCGCTCTACCTACCAAGCCCTGAGAGGCTGAACTCTAAGCCCTCTCCACAGATGACTGCAGTCTTTTCATGGATGACCAGATCATCTCAGATAATGTTGGGGTTTGTGAATGTTGGGCTGAGTATTTTGAGGGGTTGTACCAGGTAGACCCTCCATCAGTTAGCTTGGATTCAAGTGGTATCACAATACCTGTGCCAGACCCACCCATCGGCGAGGAACCTCCTACCCTAATGGAGCTTAGGATGGGGATTTCTAAGCTGAAATTTGGGAAAGCTGCAGGCTATGTGATATCCCTGCTGAACTGCTAAAGGCTGGGGTTGAAACTATGGCATGGGCTTGCATACAGTCTTGACTGCATTTGACAGTCTGATACCATCCCTCTGACCTGCTGAGAGGTGTGGTCATCTCTCTCTGCTAGGGGAAAGGGGATCACTGGGACTGTAGCAACTACCATGGAATTACATTGCTCAGTATACCAGGCAAGGTTTTCACCCACATTCTTATGAAATGGATCTGTGCCACCTACTAAAGCACCAGAGAACGGAGCAGTCTAAATTCACTCATCCTGACAAGTCCACAATAGACTGTATTCTAGCACTTTAGTAATTGTGGAACGGCGTTGTGAGTTTCGTTGTGGGTTGCTTGTACCCTTCATTGATCTCAAGAAGGCATTTGACTCAGTGCATCAAGAATCACTATGGTAGTTTCTGAGACTTAGCGGAATTTTGACACAGATTATTGGCCTAATAGCATGCCTATGTACCAGTACTGAAAGTCCTGTTAATTCAGGGTGAGGCAAGCTGCGTCCTTGCACCAATACTTTTCAACACTTGCATGGACTGGATAATGGGTAGAGCTACTATCCAAAGACAGTGTGGAGCAACACTGGGCAATATCAAGGTCTCAGACCTTGACTTTGCTGATGATGTTGCTATCCTATCTGAAGTGAAGACCTTGGGTCTAGCGGTCTCCTGGACCAAGACCAAGATTCAGGACTTTGGGGGCCTGTTAGGAGAACCTGTTCAGTCGATCCATGCTGGTGGTGAGGATTTTGAAGTCACAGAGAGCTCTGCATACCTGACGGCATAGTCCACACCTTTGGGCTGTCAGACCAAGAAGTCAGTAGACAGATTGGGCTGTTGCAGGAGCCATGAACTCAATCAACAAGAGCATTTGGAGATATCAGTACCTATTCAGAAGGACCAAGCTATGTGTCCTTCAGAATCTTAATACTGCCAGTTTTGGTCTATGGAAGCGAAACCTGGATGCTATCTAGTGCCTTGGAGTCTCGTCTTGATGCCTTTTGTAACAAGTCTGCTGGATCATGGGGTACAGCTGGCAGGGCATGTGTCCACCGACTGGCATGGGATCTGTTACTTGCATAATCCGGGATCACCAACTCAGGCTATATGGGCACCTTGCTCGTTTCCCTGTGGATGACCTTACCCATCAGATTTGTCTGTC
>NC_051387.1:9924785-9950097 GCF_015228065.2 Penaeus monodon
GCCGTGGAAAATTACTTATAAAAGTTCAGTGCCTAAAGTTGCAACGCTGAAAAACTCAACCCTTATTCCATGGAACCTAAATCAGAGTGCCACCTTAAGGCTAAGTTCAAGACCAGAGTACTCAAAAAATAATTGGTCTAAGTTAAAGAGGTATTTAACGCCTAAACTATTTTTTTTTCTAGTCAGCCTACGAAGTTCCTCGAACCTTCAGTCAGATATGGTACTGAATCTAAGCATAGTAATAAGTGACAGATTAAAATAGAAAACAAATTCCCGAATATACATATGCCGGTTAAGTAATGGTAAACTGCCGGAAATCGTTGGAAAACTGACTATAACAAAAATTCCCATACATGTTATTTGGGTTAGTCAGCCTACCTTCTCTTCTCTGAATGGAGGATGGTGATTTGAATATATTTTACTCTCCCTCAACTTTCTGTTGCCTCCAACCTCAGTTAGAAAACACACATGACTACCCTTGCTGATCGTGCATACCAGAAACTGCCAAGCTCTTAACATTATACACATATCAAATTCACCCTTCAATTGAGTACTGCTTCCACATCTAAGGCAGTGCTTCGAACACCATATTTTAAAAAACAGTAATCCATTAAACAAATAAGATACAAAGAAAAAAATGCATTTCGATCCTTTTCGGTCTATCTTTTAGTCATTTCTACAGAAATCTGTCATTTCTACAGGTCTGTCATTTTTACGCAGTGACAGGTTTAAAATCTATTGATAACAGACATTATGTTAAGCCCTCTCAGCTCCTCAGGAAAATTAAATATCCCTTCTGGTTCGCAGGAATTTCCCAGTTGTGCCGTTTGAAGTTATCAAGTTATCTTCAGGACATCGAGGAGTTCCAAAGTGACCAAGATAACCAACAACCAAACAGTTCAGTATTACGACATCTCGTTTTCAAAGGTATATGCTGACTTTGACTTTTGTGGCTGATCATGTGAGAATAACTCTGGAAAGTCCACTAGTGAAAAATCACAAAATCTGTTGTTAATTGATGATTATAATCAATATAATCTAATAACCTTTTTAATATTAATATATCAGTGTTAACAAATTTTGTGCTGACAATGGTAGTATCAACACAATAATCAAATAACCATTTACACATATTAAGACGGCCCATTTGCGAATGTTATATATCTCTACCACTGTAACATTCGTCATCCTTTTAGTGTAGTTTTCTCTAAATTGCATTATTTTTTTAATGCATAACATTTTTCAAAATGTATAAGTTAAGGTTAAGTAAGTTTATTTACCACCCTGGCTATCTGCGTAAGCGTGGACAATCGTGGTTAGTTTTATATTTGACATAGTACAGTAGTCTGTGACTACTGTAATTGTATATGGTAATATAAAAATATAAATCATACATCATAAAAAAGAAATATTACTTTGATATGCTTTTGCTACTGTTTTACATAACACCGTTCTTTGTTTACGGCAGTTTTACATAGTAAATTTGGGATATAGTACGAGTATATCTTCCAATGTATAAGATGAAATGAAATATTCACATAGTTCTTTATACCTCATGTTAGACTGTATCACATGACATTCCTAGATATAGAGATCAAGCGTTTACTTGTTTTCTTCGTTACACAGTCTACGTCTATATTCATCAGCACTTCTTGCACCGTGCAGTTACCAGTACATTCTATAACCAAAACGTATTCTGGCAATAACGACGTCACATTGTCTGGTTTGACTTCGGCGCCACCCAGAGGAAGCCTTGATATTTTACTGTAGTGCTTTATGATATAGCTTTTAGGCCTGTGAGTGTTTGTCAGATCTACTAGTTCTTCTTTATGAGAACTTTTCAATATATGTGCAACCCTAACCAAGAGGCATCCCAAAATCTATGTTCACAGTATCTTTGTTGCAGGCTTCCTTCGCTAATTTGTTTACGTGGCCGTGCTTGCGTAAGCCAACATGAGATGGTATCCATACAACTGAACGTTGAAATTGCGCTTTATTGCATAAGTTCGTTACGCTTAATTAATGCAATTCACATTTTCCTCGTCGCCACCTGCTATCCGTAGAGCACTTTTGAGAGTCAGAGAAAACTACTCCAGAGGCCCGAGACACTGAAAATTCTGTTGTAAAGAGTATACCTGCCACCTCCTTTGTGTAGTGCTGGCCCAATTTTGCGCACTCATATTAACTTGATGTTGTAGTAAGCCATTTTTGTATGCAGTGTAAGTACAACCAGCTTTGTATTCAGACTGTACAGACCCGTCAGCTTAACACTCGTATACATCATCGCCCATAGATTCTGTGTGTTCCTTTACCGTTGCTAACGCAATTTGTTTTAACAAGCAGTTCTGTACACCTTTTTGTGGTAGACATGTAAGGTACACGATAAATGGTGATTTTTTCCATGGTGGAAAGATCGACCTTTTGGTATTTTACTAATTGGGACATTGAGTTTTGTAACGTTCATGGAGATTTTGTGTATCAGAGGGCGCGCGTGTGTGTGATTAGTCACGTCTACTTGCGTGATTTTATGTTGCAGTTGTTTTTGGAAATCTGAAAGATACAAGGGTTCTTTCAGAGCTTTGATCCCAAATATGGTGGAAATAAATATTATTCTATCAGAAATGGATGGTGCGTTTAGTTCTGATCTCATGTTCACTATCCTTGCTGTTCTCGGGGCGCAGAGGATAATCTGCATAGCTCCATTTTGCGCTACTTCCAAGCTATTCATTTCTGACTCCTTACACTGCAGCAAGTGCAGTGCATGGCAGTCTACAACTGACCTTATAAAAGTCAAGTAAAACAGTCTAGCGAGCTTAACATTGAAGTCATGTTCTCTTCCGACAAGAACTTTCAACGGTTTCAATCTCTCCCAGAGTCTCTTCTTTAGAGAAAGGATCAGGCTTCATCATTTACGTTCACCCCGAGATATTCATATTTATGACACATGTCAGACTCCTGGTCACCTATGTGAAAGTAGGTAGGGGTATGATGCATGGGTTGAGAGCCATTGTTTTCTCAGCAGAGATGACTAATCCACTCTAAGGAGCCCTTGTTGTGAGTTTCGACATTTATTTGCATCCTCTCTTGTGATGATGCTCTGTGTCATCAGCATAGCATATAATGGATTCACCATTCCCCAGTGGAATATCTGCCACCAGCCTGTGCATGAGGACATTGAACCGAGTCCCAAGTTCAAAAGAGTGTGAAGTGGGACTTCTCACACTTGCAGATCTGTTTGAAAGATACATTCTAATTCAGCTCGATAATTTACCCCGGATACCAAAGCTTACTAATTGTTCTAGGGTAACTATTTTGTTTGCAATGTCAAAAGCTGACTTAAGGTCAAGAAAAACAGTGTGTTTCCCTGGATTAGAGCTTGAAAAGTACTCTACAAAGCAATGTTGTGTGCTACGTCCTGATATAAATCTACAGTCTGTGAGATAATTTACCTTGTAACCTGTACCTGAGTCTGTTCAAAATTATCCTTTCTAGAACTGTGCATGCACGAGGTTAGTGAAATTGGGCGGTATTTATCAGCGTTTGATTTCGGTAGGGAAAGGGTTAGAAATGCGCGTCCGGGGCAGGCAGAATACCTTTTTACAAACTAAAACCCGTACGGTGCAAAAGGGGATTACCAAGTACCGAGTTATAAGCGGAGGACCATAGGCATTCCATCCTCACCTTGGGCGGACGCTTTTTCCCTTTTATTTAGTGCATTGTTCAGTTCCCACTCAGTAATCTCAGTAACTCTAAGGGCGGTACAGAACATCCAATCTCAATGGCAAAAATACGTACAGTTTTAGACTGACCCAAGTGATTCAATATTTTGTGGGAAGTGAGCACAATCTGGACGCTCAGTCATTTACTAAGGACATGAAGACTACGGAAAGGGTTTGTTTTAAATTTTCCTAAAATCGGATTATTTTTTTTCCGACTTAACATTGGGTTTATTGTTAATGCTTTGAAGGAACTGTTCAAAGTATTAGTTTAGTTTAGTCCTTTATTTACCACCCTGACTAACTGCATAGGCGTGGGCAAGCTGTGGTACATTTGATGCATGGTTATAACATATAATGTTATTACATTCAATTTTAGGTTTTAAAAATTATTTTTGATAAGTCTATATCATTAAAGAAAGTCGTTTATCTACTCATCTGCCACGCCGGCGTACGCTTGGCTCGGAAAGCCATTCTAATTTGATATGCAGTTTGATGCTACATTCCAATTTAGGATATAATATAAGTATATCTTTAAGACATCAGAGGTATGAAATAGTTACATAGTTCTCCAATACTCATGCATTTAGTCCTTTATTTACCAACCCTGGCTAACTGCACAGGCGTGGAAGCTGTGGTGCATTGAGCATGGTTTATAACATAATTTGGGATTACATTTCAATTTTAGGCTATAACATATTATGATAAGTTTCTTATCAATTACGAAAGGACAATTACATCGTTTATCTACTCATCTCCACGCCGGCGTACAGTTGGGCGTGGAAAAGGGATTGCTACATTTGAAATGCAGTCATGTGAGCTACATTCCAAATTTAGGATATAATATAAGCATATCTTCTAAGATTCAGAGATATGAAATTTACATGTTCTCCATACCTCAAGCTAGGTGGCCTGAAAGGCTGTACACATGGCACTTTTAGATTATAATGTACAAGCGTTCGCTTATATTTTTCATCACATTTACACTTGTTTCTTCGACATTACAACTGTATTGACTGCCCAAAACAATCTATATCCCAAGGGCCCGATTTGCGGTCAAAAATATCACCTTGTTCTTTTTTTATTAAACCATAGGTTGAATGAAACTTTTGCCTAAACCGTCATAATGCTTTATGCTTTCAGCTTTCAAGGGGTTGAATTAATTAACTCGTCAAGTCCTCTTAAAGGGGCTTTAATATTGTATAAAATCCTGGAAATAGGTACCCCAAGATCTATATCCCACTTTGCTTGTCAATCGACTTTGCCAGACGATCAGCATGATCATGCTTGGATTCCAAAATGCATGGAATCACACAAACGTATATCAGGCCTCGTTCTTTTACGATACACGTTTATCCTATGTTTATTTGCGATATTAACTGCACCTTTTTCTAAGTTTCAGAGCCTGGAAGCACTCTGTGATCAAGAATAATTACCCCCAGCCTTGATTTAATGAAATTCGGTGGCCAAAGTATTCCTGCCAACTCGTTTGCGTAGTGCTAAACCAGTCATGAACCCTCCTACAATCCTGGTGCTCAAGTATTTTTTAATAAACAAAAGCACATCTGCTTTTTACCCCAGACGCAAGGACCCGCAGTGGTAGCATTCATATGCATTGGATAGAGTTTCAAAATGGCTCATTTATAATTGCAAGTGCATACTGCTTAGTAAAAGCAGGGGAAAACGTCTTTTTGGGGGCAGTCTATAATATATACTTAGGTCCGACATTTTCACGGGGTCAGAACGTCCATGTAGGGTCTAGTTATTGGGTATGTTTAGCTGAGCAATGTTTACATGTTACTTGTATCCATGGATTTGAGTAAGGATCGGTGTTGTCATGCAAAGTAGCTCCTCTGTTTTGTGTTTTAGTTGTCTTTGGAACTCTGACAAAGGAGGGGTTTCTATTGTTTGACACCAATGTGGTATTTATTATAATATTTTTTTCGTAAAAAGAGGGTAAGTTTAGTTCGGTTCTCTATTCACATTCCTTGTTGTTCTAGGGCACCAAGATGTCCTCATGGGTTCATTTTGTATATGTTCTAACTAGTCAAACTCTGATTCCTTGTACAACACAGGTGCGTGCATGATAATCTGACTACCGTTGTTGCAATAAAGAGTCTTGCAATATTGATCGATACATGGTCTTTTCCAACAATGTCCAAGTGGCTTCAGCCGCTCCCCAGGCCTTTTTTTCAGGTTTCTGATGCATCTGCATCATTGACAATCACCCCAAGGTATTGTATTTATGCAGAATCTAGCTCAATGTCTTTATATGAAACCTTGAAGGATTGTCTTTGGGGTTTTGACCCTTTTTTTTTTCATCGAGATTATCAAACCACACTCAATTAGCCCTTCTTGAGAGTATAACTAGAATCTCTTGCATTCTTTTCCCTCGGATGAGGATTTAATGCAATATCATCGGCATGCAAATAATGGAGTGTTTCCCTAATGGTATATTCGCTATAATCTATGCATTAAAAGTTAATAGAATGGGCTAAGTAACCTCCCTGGGTGTGCCGAGTTTCAAATACTTTGTATGAGTCTCTTAATGCCCTTGTTGAGTACCTGAGCCGACCGATTCGATAGTCAGTGAATCCATGTTACCCGTTTTTCCCTGAATACCAAAATAGTATTGCTCAAGAATTATTCTCTGTTGCGTATCAAGGCAAAATTAAGACAGAAATACAGTTTGCATGCCTGGGTTTTTGTTTTTAAGTATTTGCAAAAACAGTGCTGACTGCTACGCCCTGGAAGAAACATACAGTCTGGGGGTAACTTAAACATTTATGCGTAACATAAGCTGTTCAGTATTATCCTCTCAAGTACTTTGGGAAAAGACAGGAGGTCAATGGAATGGGGCCCGTATTTGTCAGTTATTATTTAGGTATGGAATGATTAAGCTTTTAGTCCAGGAGCTGGGATGACTCCTTGTGATAGGCTTGTCTATACGGTGCAAAATGGGTTGCTGGTACGGCAAATGTGCAAGACGCTGTAAGTAATGCCTCTTCGCCAGGCGGTTTCCTTTACCTTTCAGAAGGCATTACTTAGTTCCCACTCGGTTATTTCGGCAAAGTCGGAGGGGTCAATAGCACACAGGCTACTGCTATATTAAAGGGGTTTCCCATCTATTTCGACTTGTCTAGTTTATCTTTATCCCTTGTGGGATTTAGTAGCTGAAATTCCGGGCCCCCTGCTCTAGCGCATATTAGCCTGCTCTTGGCCGTGACTGCGGTGTTGTGATTTTACCGTCAGCCTATTAATTTTTCTCCACATGTCAGCCACAGAGGTTTGATTTTTGATCCTTGCAGAAATTGTGTCCCAGTTTTACTTACGAATCTGAGTTTTAATTCCTGAATTCCTTGTTGGCTTTAAGAACTGCAGAAGATTTTCTGTCGTTTACTATCTTATAACAAAAATTAGCAAAAAGCTCCTACCCGTTTATGTTCTTGGCCAAAATAGGGTCAATTGATCCACCCCGGGGCATAGGAGGCTGGGCCTCTTTTTCTTCGAAGTTTCGTGAACAACCATGTGTTATAAATATCGTGACAACTTTGATTACTTTGCAATTTGAACAGACTATAAATGTAGACGACTCTTCAAAGTATTATTTCTGAAATGACTCTTTATTCCCCTAGATTTTTGTTAGCCTTAGGAAATGAATAAGGGTTTTCATTGGTACTGTCTTTCTTGTAAACTATCAAAAACTCCAGAACTCGCTTTTTTCCCTTATTAGTTGAAAAACAAAGAAATGAGTTTGGGCCAACCACTACTTAGGTTGTTTGGAGCGCTGTGATTGTTTTCTCTCAAGTTTTTCTTTGGACAGACCCGGTGTTGTAGTAATCAGTGACACTTTCAACATGTCCGAGAAAAATTTACCAACACTCGTTACTGTGTATCGTTATAAACCCTTCATAAATACGTGATTGAAGTGGTCTCAAGGCGGAATAAATCTAAGCCTATTTGTTTTGCAGACTGACTATTATCAACAGCTATCTCGTTACATTGCATGGTCACTGATTAGCTCTTTTTGCCAAGAATGCTTCTGATTTTCCTGCACAAGATCCCTTCCTATTACATAATCTAGCCTGCCCCCGCCAAAGTGAGTTTCCCGGTCTGTATCATACGGTCATAGATCTATTATTCACAAAATTTGGAAACTCTTCGCCCTTTTCATTGCATACTATAATGTATAATATCTATCATTAATTCCATGATATTGTGCCGTGATTCTGAAAGTTGGACCCGTGAATCAGTTGAAATTTTCTACACTTGCAAAATACATTGTACAGAGAAAAAACCAGAGGCTGTTCGAATTGTAAATGCTGATATTGCACATTATTTTCTCAGACTTTTGCACCGGTTATGGGTTTGGCACGACTAAGTCATAAGCCCGTCATTCCCCTTTCCGTATAGGGGTGGGGCCCCTAATTTTAGGGCTTTTTTTTTAGGGCTGATGTGAAGGGCTCTTATAAAAATCAACTTTATTTTAGGGCATGTATAAAGAAAAGTCTTAATTCTAAGAGAAAAAAGCAATTGTTTTCTTGTCCCCCTCACACCTACGTTTAGATGATTGGTAAAATTTTGTTTTGATGAAGCCCTTTAGTCTGCATTTTTCTTGTACACATTAATATCTGTGTTGCATCTTGTTTATTTGCACAGATTTCTGCGCGCTTTCCCCAATTTATATTATACTTCCAATATCAAAGTGATAAGCCATAGGATATAGTTTGGGTACTGAAAATGGGTTTTATTGTATCAGTTTTTTGAGCAAAAAAGCAATTTTGGGTACGCTTTCACCCTTTTTCGCCTGTATATGCTGTTTGGGCAAACATTTTTTTCTGTACTGCTTAGATTCGTCGAATAAAGATAAAAAATGAACTTGACTTCCTAAAATACAAAAAAGGAAGAGCTTTTTTAAACACCCGCTTTTTCACAGAAAAATAAAAAATTTTGGAGGTGACGTATTTTGTAAGTCGAACAAATTTGGGGGGAGGGCCAGAAAAAAAATTTCTAAGCTAACAGCACCCTATAAGCAAGAAAGTGAAACAGCGTCAAAATTTTTTTGGGAAATTTTGCATTCGTAAAAAAAAAACAGGGGGATATCTTTTAAAACTACGCAGGTAGCACTATAGACTGGGGATTATATCATTTAGAGACTAAAATATTATTGGGCCAAAAGGTGATCTGACCCCGCTAGTCCATACAGATCTCGTGAATGTATTCCCCCACGCCAAAGCGAGGTTTCATGAGAAAAAAAATCTATCAAAGGTCCATTTGTTATTTTTGGCATGGTTTTATATCTGTATTGTTTTTTACGTTTGCCAGACGTCTTGCCTTCATGCTTTATACAAATTTCATTTGGGTTAAGTTTGCCCAAAAACGTTATCGAAAGAATTTCGGTGTAGTTTGAATATGGGATTGGCTAAGAAAATTAAAGGGTCACGCATCATGAAATTTCAAATGTTTGTGCATACGTGTGGTTTGAGCATATATGTGTGTGTTTTGTGTACAGATGTTTTGTAGGAAATGGTTAGGGAATCATATATTTGTTTTTTTGTTTTTTTATTGGGCCCCTGTGTAGAACTCGTCTTCTTTGCTTACCTTTTTCATGCAGGATAGAAAAACTACAAGGGGGTTTCCCCCAACTTATAAATTTGGGGAGAGAAGGGGGGCAAAAAAGGGAAAAAAAAAACTAAAAAAAGAAAAAGGGGGGAGAAAAAGAGAAAGAAAAACCAAAAAAGGGGGGAAAAAATGAGGGGGAAAACAAGAGAGGTGGGGAAAAAAGAGGGGGAAAGAAAAAGGAAAAGGGGGAGGGGGGAAAAAGAAGGAAATTAAAAATGGAGGAAGGAAAAAAAAGAAGGGGGGGGAAAAAAAAAAAAAAAAAAAAAACGGAAAAAAAAATTTTCCCAAAAAAAACCCGGTATTTAAACGTAAACCCTTTCCCCCCAGTCTAAAGCCCCGGGGACCCAAAAAAACCCCCCCGGAGTGTTTTAAAAAGGTTCACCACAAGAGGGGGGGAAAGATACACAGGTAAAGACGGGTTTAAAGTTTTGGGGTGATGGGGGCCAATCCGTTTATTTTATAGTTAAAACTAGATTCAAGATATCCTGTGCTACTAAAAAAAACTTGGGAAAATTTGATAAGGCTGTATATGAATCCGGGTTTTTTTTTTTTTTTTTTTTTTTTTTTGTAAATGTGTCATTTTTTTAGATCCCTGAATTAGAAAAACAAACCCCGCTTTATGTTGATGTATTCATAATATATATATATATATATATAATATTTTTATATTATAAAATTTTGTTTTTTTATATTTTCAAAATTTATATGTTGTTTTTTATTTTTTTTGTTTTTGTGTGTGTGTGTTTATTGTGTATATTAATATCTAATGTATATCATATTATATAATATAAATTTTTTTTAAAAATATATATATTATATATATATAAATTTTTATTTTTATATATAATTTTAAAATTACTTTTTGGTTTAAAAGGTATCTTCTAGGAAATACCTTTTTTTAAAAAAATAAATTATTATTAATTTTTTTTAAATTCCTGCGTTTACTCTCCCGAGCCTGAAAAAACGACATATCGCCTTTTAGGTCAAATATGTGCGTGGGGAAGTCCCGCCTGGCACAAAACGAGGTTGGGGTTGGAAGGGATCCAAACAGAAAGGGGGGCACCCCCTCTCAAATGAATTGAGAGAGGCCTTGTTCCATGGAATAAAAAGTTTAAAAAATGTGTGTTTTGTACTACATTTACATATATATATATATATATATATATATATATATATATTATATTATATAATATATATATATAAAAATATTTTTGGGGGGGTTTTTTTTTTTTTTTTTTTTTTAAATAAACAAATAATTATAAAAAATAAAAGGAAAAATATTAAAAATAAAATAAATACATTTTTATTTATATATAAAATTAACTAAAACTAAATTATTATAAATACAAATTTATAAAAAATATAAATTTTATTAATTAAAAAATTTGGGTTTTTTGGTGTGGTTTGTGGGGGTTGGTGGGTTACACCGTAGTTACAAGGTAGGACTCTTGACCGAAACCGGGAACTTTTTTTGGTTTTAGTTCACCAAACCTGGAAACCGGGTTTTTTTTAAATCGAATTCATGAACAAACAAATCCTCATAAAATCCATACCCTTAAAGGGGTTTGGGGTTTTGATTCTTGTTTTTGAATTCAAACTTACCCCGACTTATTTTTTTTGGCCACCAAATCAAATTTTAAAGCAATTTGGGCATTATTAAAGGCCAACAAAGGTATAAGTTTTTATTTAATAAAAGATTTTAACAAAGCTACCCCGAAAAGGACAATCACTTAAAAATGGGCCTCCAAACCCTTTCTTTTTACGAATATTTAAAATTGATATTCGTCATTTCCACCCCCAAAAAGTCCCCTCCTTTTTTAAAGGTTTTAAAACCCCTTTTCCCTATTTTTATGGTTTCCCAAAATTTCCCAAACATCCCCACCTATTATTTCCCTTCAACTGAGTTCTTGCCATTAGATTCTTGGCTACAGCGTAAAATTCTCCTTTTAGGGGGCCTTTTTTTAATAGTCATATTAAAATTCGATGGTTTTATGGATAAGTTAGAAAATTGCCGACGCATGGGAAAAATTTGTGAGTTTTAATGTAGATTCCTTTTTTTACTTTACGCTAATTTCTAATTTTCTTGAAAGAAAAATTTTTTCATTCATAAAAAAGTCCCTATTCCCGGGCAACTGCTTTATCGATCTCATTCGTTTTTTTTGTCAAAATAATGCCCTTTTCTTTTTTACGGGAATTTTTTAAACGAATCATGGTATCGGTTGGAATACCCGGTTTTCGAGATGTTTAATCTACCCCTTCCTCTATTCTCCCTCCCCCGATTTGGTTTTCTGATGTTGATTTTTTTTCTTTGGGCAATGAAAAAGTTTAATTTCGATTTTTTTTATGAATTTTTTCAGTAGAATGGGGAAAATTAGGGAATTTCCTTTTCGGGTTTTTTATCCATTGATACTCGCTTAAATTTTCGTTTACTGTAAACCTACTTCCCCCCAATTACCCTTTACCTTTTCTTTAATCACCTTGTATGTTTCTAAGTCATTTGTCTCGTTCATTTTCTTAGGGCATATGGTTTGTGATAATTAAATTTTTCGATCGAACCGACGTCCCTTTTTTAAACTTTTCAAATTTGGGGATCCTCGTTTTCTTAAATCGGCAAGAATAGTGCCAGTAAACTTTAATCTTCCGTATAATCCGTCCCTCATGAAAAATTCCTGTTTAAAGGCACTGGGTTTGACATTGTTTTAAAATATTCAAAATGTTTAAAACTTTGGTTAAACCAATGCGGCTAGTGGGGTTTTTTGAAACTACTCCGGGATTCACTATACCCTTTTAAGGATTCCCCAAGTTTTTCATAACGAGGGCGGACGCTTCCGAAAAGAATTTAAATTTTTTTAAAATGCAAAGGATCAAAAAGCGTTCTTCTTTCGTGATGGAGGGACCAGCAAACTGAAAAGCGGGAAATAATTCATAAATCAGCAAATTCGTTAAAAAAAAAATTTTTTTTGTTTTCATATTTGTTCTTTGCTACATACAGCGATTTAAAAAAAATTTTTCCCAACTTATAAAAAAAAAACAAAGGATAGGCCCTTTTGTTTAAAAAAATAACTAAAAAAACCTTTAACAATTTCATTTTTACGCTAAAAGGGGGGTTAAAAATACGGTAAAACAGGGCGTTCCAAATTAAGGTTGGTTTTGTTTTTTATAAAAAAATTTTTAATTTTTTATGATTTTTTTAAAAAAGAGGGCTTTAACTTTTTATACTTACCTTACGTTTTTTCCCCCCTTTCTCTCTTCCCCTTCCTTTCCTTTTCTTGACTTTCTCCCCCCCCTTTCTTTTCTTTCCCCCTTTATTTTTTTTTTTCCTTTTTTCTTTCACCTCTTCCCCCCCCCCCAAATTTTTTTCTTTTGTATCCTTTCCCATCAGACCTTTTTTTTCCTCTTTCGTCATTCTTTTTTGAAAAAAATATCCCCTTTTAATTTCAATATTTTTTTCTACTCTCTTTATTAATGTATTCTATTTGTGTTCCCCGTACAAAGGTCATGGCAAACTTTTTTTCCCGGAAATTTTTTTATTACACGAAATTTTTTGGGGTTTTTGTTTGAGGGGGGAAAAAGTCAAACGGGAAAAAAACCAAGTTTTTTTCCTTTTTTCTGAAAACCACTCAAAGTTAAAAAAACCCAAAATTGCCCAGTATAAGACGAGACCCCCCCTTTAAAAATTAAAAACGGGTACAAATTTCTTTTTAATTTAATTTACCAGCGACACGCGCAAAAAAACCTAGTTTTATTACCTTTATCTTTTTTTTTTTTTCACCAAAAACTTCAGTTCAACCACCTACTTTTTTTTTTTTTTTTTTTTTTTTTTTTTTTATTTTTTATCACTTTTACTTATTCCAAACTTGCTAACAAAAAGTTTTTATTTTTTTAAAGTTTTAATTTAGTGTACCAACGAAATTTTTTTTTTTTTTTTTTTTTTTTTTTTTCTTTTTTTTAGCGGTTGTATATGCGCACATTGTTGACTGTATTAGTCTAACTTGCTAACTTAAAAAAAATCCACACTATGTCAGTTTACAGCTTGCTTGACGCACGTCAGACCTTTAAGGTTTTGCTATTATTTCTCGAGTTGTAGAATATTTCTTCTGATACATATAGCATTGAAAATTGTGATCTGAGGTGGATTTAATTACGTATGTATGTGTACACACACACACACAAACACATACACACACACACACATACACACGTTTGTGTGTATGTGTATGTACATGTATATGTATATGTATGTGTGTATTTATATGTTTTTTTATTATATAATTCTATATATATTATATATATATATGTACATATATATATATATATTATATTATATATATAAAATATTATATATATATATATATTTTTTTTTTTGTGTTTAATATATATATTTTATATATATATATATATATATATATATATATATATATTTTTTATAAAAATATATACTATATATATAAATAACACCAAAAAAAAAAAAAATATATATATATATACCATTTTATATATAAATATAAAATATACATTATATATATAAAATATTTTATTACATATATATATATTGTAATCATTGTCCCATCCTATGGCAGGTGCAATAGGTTCATGCCCAGCCTGCCCCTCTCACTCGACTCATCAAAAGTTATGTATTCACTCCCCCACTTTTAAGAGAGTGTGTGTGTTTTTTTTGTTATCATTGTGGCCTTTATTTTTTGCTTCCCACTAAAAAAAGCGTCCCCCGCCACCCCCGGATTTCCTTGCGAGGGCAGGCTTGAGAAACCCCTGCTCGTTTAAAGGAAGGAAAGGTCGGGGCAACGTGTTTTAAAAGCTTTTTGTTTGACTTCCCCCAAGCACTGTTTACTCTTTCTGTCTTTCGGCACTGCATAGCCCTTTTTTTGCGTTTTTTTCACCTGTATTTCTTGATTTTTTCATATTCTAAAATTTTCTTCCTAAATTTAAAAAAAAAAACCCTTAATGAATCCCCGAGTCTAGGTCATAAAATTTCATTTCAAAAGTAAAATAAAAAACCTATACAAAGAACATGTTTTTAAAAAACGTTTGAAAAATACTGCACTTAAACAAAAAAACCAATCTAAAAATTAAAAATTGACTGTCCAAAAACCTTCTTTTTTTCCTGAAATCCCCCACCTGAATATCATGAAATTTGCTTTTTGTAACAGGTTTTGTTTTAGCAGACTATAGTCAGCCAGGGCCTCCCCCGGGGGAAGACGGGCCCGCCAGCCTTAAACCCTTGCACCAGCCTCACCTCGTCCCCTAGCACCCTGGCTCCCCTGCCCAAACCGCTACCCTCACCGTCCTCACCGCGTGGCCCCCCCGGGGCGTCTCGCGCAGGGAGAGGGTCGGATACGTCAATTTTTTGCGCCGGTCTTCCGTTCCCTCTCGCTGTTTTGGAATGATTCTCTCTACACATAAGGGGATAGTGCTAAGAAAGTGAATACCTCATGAAAATCGACTTAATCTAACAGAAAATAAAAGTTCATTTTTGTCATTAGGAAAAAAAAATAAACTTTATAAATTTTATATGTGTCAGTATCAGTCTGCTGAGGTACAAAAAAGCAATTTGTCTGTAAAAGATACTAATTTTTGAATGTGTTGCGATTTAGTTACCATGGAAAAAAACATTTTTTTTAAGGTCGCCCCCCCATTTTCCCAATTCTTTCAAACTGAAAATTAAAGGGGGGAGGGCAAAGCACAAGAACAAGTTGTGTGCTGCTTCGGCAACCAAAACCCCGGACTGTCCAAATGCATAAAAGGTCAGTTTCATGTAAAAACTTTAATTTACACACACACGCATACATACAAAACCCAATAAAAAGAACGGCATAACTTTTTTTAGTTTTCCTGAAATATGAAAGTAAAAGCAACAGAATTTTATTTTTTTTAATTGGTCATATAAAGGTCTCTTCTCTTGCACAGGTCACCCCATACGCATGAAAGTTTGCTTCGTCGAATCCCGTTGTTAAAATACTACACTTGTTTGCTCTCCATCTTTTCCTTTTCGCTTTTCCTTTCCCTTTCACATACCCACTGTTTTTACTAAATAGATATTTTGATCCCCGACCTTCAAAAACCCAAAAAAGGATTTATATTACCAGCATACCCTTATCAACCTTTTAATCCAGCCCCGTGGCTACCCTCATTTTCAGACCCTTTATTATTCCCACACAAAAACTATCTCCTTCTTTCTTAAACATCTTCAAACCCTGCTCAACTATAAAAATCTTTCACACTGCTTTTTTTCACACCCAACTAATGTACAATTATTGTTGAGGTACCCACGATTTCTCCCGCCCCTTTTGTTTTGCTAGCCTTGCAATGTGGGGATGTTTCGCTCTACAACAATGTGTGTAGCCTGTACAGGGCTCGGGGCCCCCAGAGTTGGCAGGTTACGCCCCCCCTCCGACCCCAATACCTTGCTAGGGGCTTCCTTGGGCCTATCGTGACATCCCCCACTTGACCACTGCACTGCATTTTTTCTATGGTAGCCGTTGCCTGCCCACACAGTCGATGGCTACTTTTGTTTTTCGATGGAATTACTGCACTTCCGTTTTGGTGGCCAGCGATGAAAAGTCAATCTGCCGGAACCGATGGCCATATTTTTGTCGAGTGCAAGGGGGGTTTTGTCACAGCCCCCCGAGGTTTCTTCGGAAATTTCGTTTGAAATTTTCCAAAACCCCGATGTCGCCCCCAGAGCGAAACCCCACTGGACGCTTTTTCTCATCACCGTGAACCCGCCACAGGGCATGGGGGGGCAATTTTCTTTTTTTTGGGGCCCTAAACAGCTATTCCATGCCTGTGAGATTGCAATTCCCTTTTAGGGCCCATGTTTTACAAGGTAGCTGAAAGGGAACTACCTCTATGAAAATTCCCCTCTTTTTTGCAATTCCTTATCTATTGTTTATCTAAATCTCTCTATCCCTTTTGCAATTATTTTCGAAAAAAACTATGTTCTTTTACGTTTTTTAGTTTGGGTTTCCCAGAAAAAAAAAAAAAAAAAAAATTATGCTTTAAACAAAAAAAAATAACACGCCTTTTTCGGTTTCTTAAATTGTTTATAAAATTTTCACTCAAAAGCATTATTCTGTCACTGGGGAGAAATTTTTTTGGAAAAGGCCAGATGAGTTTTTTGGGAGCAACCTGCATTTAAAAAGATTTTCTTCGGGAAAAAACTGCAAATCATGAGATGGTTGGTGCTTTTTGGGATGGAGGATTGCTCTCAAGCTCGCGGGGCGAGAAAAAGAGGGAAAAGCTTTAATAGGTTTTTGGAGACTTTAAATAACACTCAATCAAAATACAAGTCAGACTGCAGAAATCATTTTTTATCTAAGATATATCAAATACCAGGCAATAAAATTCCAAATTTTTTATAATTGCCTCGATTTTATTCAGATATACACTAAAATAAAAAAATTTCTTACAAGCGCTTTCCCCTTATGAGACAGTAGGGGTTTCTTATTTCAGACACACTTGTGATTAGGGATCATTAAAATCATTTTTGGAAAAGAGGGAGTTTTTTAAAAAAGGGGAAAACAAAAAAAAAAGGGGAAAAATATAAAGGTAAAAGGCAAGCGAAAAAAAAATAGGAAGAAGAAACAGCCGGCAGACATCAGCTATAGCATCAGACTTGTGATAAAATTTATTTATATATATATAATATATATAATTTTATAAAAATTATTATGGGGGTGTGTGTGTGTGTGTGTGTGTGTGTGTTGTGTGTTGTGTGTGTTTTGTGTTTTTCTTTCTTCTTTTTTCTTTTATGAAAAGGTAATGGCTTTTTTTTTGTTTTTGGGTGTTCATTCTCCTCCGGATTTTTTTATGTACGTGGTTTGGTTTTGTTTAGGATGTTTTGTATGTGTGATTTAGTTTTGGTGTGGGGTGTTTGTGTAAGATGGCCGGAGCGGTAGAGTGAAGACAAGTGCGCTACACTAGCGGAAATTTTGGGCCCAGGGGGCAAAGGTGAAACGGGGACTTTTTGCTTGTTTTTGCAGTATATTTGTGCGAAAGAATGGTAAAAACGGAACGGACAGATGTTCAGTCCGGCCAAACGTCTAAAAAACTTTTGCCTGTCGCTCGCAGGCAACACTTTTTTAACAAACTGAACTGGAAACTCACAAGGGTTGCGTTACGGAAGTGGGAGGAGAGGATGAGGTGATCGTGTATAGGGCGGCTCGCGAGGTGAAAGGACTGCGGATGTCGCGTCCTTGTCATTTCTAGCAAAGGTTTGGTATTTTAGAGGTAGTGACGTTTAAATATATATTTAAAGTTTAAAGTGTATGGCAATGGTGAGTAAGGGAAGGAGTCTCTCAAGTGGTTCCAGGGGAGTCCTTTTTGGTATGCGAAGAAAAGGAAAACACTAAGGTTTCTTTGTGGGCCTTTCCCGCGAGAGATTTGGTGTTGAAATGGGGGCCCTTAAGAAATGTGTGTGAATGGGTCACAGTTTTTGTGTGTGGGGTGTGTGTGGTTTGTGTTGGTGTGTGTGTGTGTGTGTTGTGGGGGTGTGTGGTTTTGGGGGTGTGTGTGTGTGTGTTTCTTTTTTTTTTTTTTTCTTTTTGTTTTTTTGTTTTTTTTGGTTTGGGGAAAAGTGTTCAGCTATCTAAAAAATTTTATTTAAAGAATAATGTCTACAAAACCCTGTTTAAGTAGTTCGACGAACGTAAAAACAAGACTACCAAATTATGCTTACAAAGAGGTAACTCTCTAAAAAGATTACCTTCGATAACTTTCACCCCAAAACCAAAGTCTCTGGTTCCCCAAATGTTTGTCTCGGCAAAATATAGGCCTAAATTTTCCAGGCCCGTTCGAGAAAAAAAACGAGAAAATAAAATTTACTGCAGAACCCCGCTAGATTTCCAAACCTAATCATCGCAAATTTCTATAGATTAAGAAAAAAAGGAAAATGTTTATAGTGGGGGGCTTTCTTCTAGCAAGTAATTTTTTTTTTGTTTTTCAACTTATGAAAAGTGGAAAATATAATGGAGAAATTTAATTCAAAGGAGCCAAATTTGCTTTCATTTTATAAAGAAATAGATGAAAAAAAAGGGAAGCCAAATTTTTATTATTTTAAACTTCGAACTAAGTTATAAAGGGTTCGAAAAAGCCATTCGCACGGATTCCCTAAAAAAATCTTTTTGTCCCGTTTAAGTAATTTTGTTCAAATGACAATTAAAGAATGAAAGTAAAATGGGCTTTACAATTTTTTTCTCTTTCTATTGCCTTTTATCCCCCCGCAGTCTAAAAAAAGATTTTCCCAAAGCGAAGCACCACAAAATCTGGGATTTTAACGTAGCAGACGAATTTTGTAAATACCCAAAACCGCCCGGTCTGCTATTTTCTTTAACGTATTTTTATTTTTTGTTTGTTTAAACGGGAATAGTTATATTAAAAAGGTTTTTTCCAAGTAGTTTCGCCATTTTCAGTTACAGAGAACGTGAAAGACTAAAAAAGGGGAGCCATTTTTTGAAACCTTTAGGGAAAATGAAAAGGCAAGAGTGAAATTTAGATAAAAATAAAGGTGACGCTACCTGGAAATCTGTACTATAACAGAAGAAATTTTTTTTTGTAGCGTTTATATAAGCCCTTTTTCTGCTTTGGGGAACATTCAAAATAAAGAAAAAAACAAATTGGGTTTCCGCGCAAAAAATCTCTTTGTTGCTACTCACAGAACACCCATCACCCCCCTTCTCATCGGGAGATCTATAAATGTTTTCTTTCTTTTTTTCTTTTTAACCAACCAACCAAATTTTTATCAAAATTTGTTTGCATCATGAGTGCATGTTACGCGTTTAATTTTTTACATGAACCTTTTCGGGAAAAATCAGTTTATGAGCCCTAATTCCATGTGAAAAAAAATCTTTTTTTTTGTTTAAAAAAATTACTAAATTTCAATTGATTTATTAGGCTATTAAAGTATGGGGGAAAACTTTTAATGAAAAGAACTACTGTCCGCAACCGGAAATCAAAAATGGGAAAAGGCACGAGGTTTTCTGGAGACGATAACTTTCAAGGAAATAGGGAAGTAAGTATTCACATTTTCCAATATGAAAAACTAACTTTTTTGACGTTAAAATTTTGATATTAAAGAAATTTAGTTTATATTATTATAAACCCTTTAAATTTAAAAATATGGTCATTGTGATCTTCGCTGTAGAAAAAAAAAAAAAGAACTTTTGAATTTCATTTCTAGGAACATTTTACCACTGGGGAGAGTTGAAAATCATATCCAATATGAAAGTCGATTTTTTTGGTATTGGGGGCACCCCAAGGCATGAAAAGTGAAATTTAAAAAGATCATGAAAATTTAAACTAGGTGACTGACAATTGCCCCTCCTAACGGCCATGAGAGTATTCCAACATCCAGGGAAAGAACAAAAGTAACGAGGAAGGGGGAGAAAAGAGGGGAATAAAGGGGCTACAGAGAAAGGTGGAGGAAATAAGAATGAAAGGGGAGAGCAAAAAGGGAAAAAGAAAAAAAAGAATAGGAAATAAAGAGAAGAAATGAAAGCTGTAAAATTCGGGGAGAGACAAAAAGAAAGGGCCCAAATAGGGAAATAAGATGGAAGAGAAAAGAGGGGGGGGGGGAGTGGAAGAAAGAAATAGAGACTGGCGAAAGGTATAAATCTTCGTTTAAAAATTAAAGAGAGGTGGGGCACGTCACCAATACTTGGGGAAAAAGGGTTAGTCCCTCAGTGTAGAAGTTGGGGCAGGGCGGCTCTCCGACGGCACTGGAGGTGTTTGAAGAAGGTTAACCCCTGAGAAAGAGGGGGACAAAAAATACACAGGTAGAAAAGACAGGTATATAAAGTATTTGGGGGCTTGAAGGATAACATCCGTTTTTGAATATATAGTTAAAGTACGTTCAAGAGTGTCCTGGTGATTCGACTAAATTAAAAAATCAAAAAAGTTTTTGGATGGCTGATATAAGGGTCGGAAAATTTTTTTTTTATGTCATTTTTTGAGATTCGACGAATTAGAATACCTGCTTATAGTATGTAATTTGTCTTATTCCCCCATCCGTTTTTGAAACCGAACTTTTAGGCTTTTGGGTTTTGTGTTGCTACCAAACTAGCGTAAACACTATTTGATTAAAAATCTTGATATTTTCATTGCGAGGCAAAACAAATCCCCGATTAAAAATCTCAGTACCTTAAAGGTGTTAGTTAAATCCGATTCTTGATTTATTGCGATTTAAAACTTCCCGACTTATTTTTTTCCCACCACATTATTTAAAAAAGCAATTTGGGCATAATTACCAAGGGCCCGAAAAGGTATAACGTAGTTACCTTAATAAATAGATTATATAAGCAAAACTCATTTCCCCCCTGAAGGCAACTACTGTATCAAAAATGCGTTTCCCAAACCCTTACCCTTTTTGTCACGGAATATTTGTTTAAAAAATAAGTATTGCTGCCATATGTCCTGACCCCAAATCCCTCTATTCCGTATTTTATGGCCTTCATAAAAGTCACAAACAGGGGCGTCCTTTTAAGGCCTATTATTTTGCTTGCAACTCAGTTTTTCGTCCATTTGACCTTGGCTAGCGAGCGTTTTATCTCCTTTTAAAGGGGGCCTTTTCTATAGTCAATTAAACATTTGATGGGTTTCATGGATAAGGTTAAAACTTGCGACGAGGAAGAAATTAGTGTTTTAAGTAATCCTTGTTTACTATTGTCCCGCTTGACGATGTGCTAGATTTTCTTAAAAAAAATCTTCATCTCATAAGATCCCTATTCCAGTCAATTGTTTTATCGATCTCCTTTGTTTATGTGCCATGAATAATGCCTTTACTATTGACGGCGAATTTTATAAACAAATCAATGGTATCGTTCCCTCCCGACACAATTTGCTTTCGTGATGTTGATATTTTTTCTTTTTGGCAAGTGAACCGTTCAGATTTCGATTTTTTTCAGAAAACTCAATTTTATAGTAGAATAGGAAGATTCAGGTAAATTACCTTTTCTCGGCGTTCTTTTGTTTGAAGCGTTTTCGAAATTAGGATATCTTAGTTTTTTTCTTAAATCAGGCACAGAATAGTGCCAGCAAGCTATTAATCATTCCGTATAACTCGTCCCTCGATGAAAAACGACACATATTTAAAAACGCTGGATTTGACATTGTTTTTACGTATCCAAACACGTTGCGTAATACTTTGGTTAAGCACAATGCGGCTAGTGGTGCTCTTGAGACTTCTCCCGGTATTTACACTATACTTTGTAAGGATTGCCCCAAGTTTTATATAGGCGAGACCGGTAGAACTTTTGAGAAAATAATTAATGTTAGATATGCCAGATAATCAAATGCGTGTTTCGTTCATTAACGTGATGGAGGTCACCAGCTAAGCTGGAAAAAGCGCCAAATTAATTCATAAATCTGCAAATTCGTATGAAAGAAAATTGGTAAAATTTCTATTAATGAGAGAAATGCCTAATTTTAACTTGAGTGCTGGTGAATGGGGCTTGGTGTGTGTGTATATGTATATATATATATATATATATATATATATATATATATATATATATATATATATATATTTACATTCACACACATACATATATGTATATATGTGTATATATATGCATATATATAAATATATATATATATATATATATATATTATATATATATATATATATATATTATACATACCATATATATATATATATATAATATATATATATATATAAAATATACATATATATTATATATATATATCTAAATACACATACACACACACACACACACACACACACACACACACACACACACACACCACCATATATATATATATATATATATATATATATAATATATATATGTATATAATATTAAAATATATAATATATATTATATATATATTATATATATAGGCATAGTATACAGGTACTTTTTATCATCTATATAGCATACATATATATATATATATATAATATATATATATATATATATATAATATATATATATATATATATATATATATATATATATATATATATATACATATATATATATATATATATATAGGCATATGTATAGTGTACTTTTGATCACAGTCACAATTATGTCTGTAAGTCAGTATGATCTAACGGCATTATTCTTGTGCCCAAGAGATTATTTCTGACTAAATATGCCAAGGGAGACGTCCTAAAAAAAATCGAAAAGAGCGCTTTCTCTCTCTCTCTCCTTTTTTCTTGTGTATCTCTTCCTATCAGTCCGTCTTATTCCCTTTTCTATATACGTTTTGTTGAAGAAAAAAAGTTCCTCTCTTATTGTTCTAACTATTGTTTCTCTGCTCTCTTTGGATGATGTATGTGCGTGTATGTGTGTCGGGACGAATAAACTGCCCATGATACAGAATGAGTGACGATGAGCAGGTACTTTTCTTGCGCCGTGATTTATCATTATCAGCGAATTTGTTGGGTTTTCGTCAAAGAAGGGAGAAAGTACACGGGAAAGGAAACCAATATTATTTTGACCTTTTCTAAGCATGAAACCGACTCACAAGTCATAAAAAAACTCAAATTGCCCAGGCCATCAACCCGACTGAGACCAGCTTGCCGCTATGAAAAATAAAACGGGTACGAATATCTTCATTTTTTAATATTCAGTTTACCAGCGACACGCAAGCAAAAAGGACACCATTTTCATTCCTCTTTCTTTACCTTTTTTATCAGTTTTTATCAGTTTTTTCTGATACATCTGGCATTGAAAATTGTGATCTGAGGTGGATTTAATTATGTATGCATATGCACACATACACATACTCACGTTTGTGTGTATGTATGCATGTGTACACACACACACATATACACGTTTGTAGGTTATGTATATGTATGTGTGGATATATGTATATGTATATACATATGTGTGTGTGTGGGCGTATGTGTGTGTATATCTATACACACACATGTACACACACGCACGCACACACACACATATATATATACATTACATATAGATATATATATATATATATAGTAGAGAGAGAGAGAGAGAGAGAGAGAGAGAGAGATAGAAATTTACATGTATATATATATATATTACATATATGTATGGACTCAAACTCTCAATGTCCCATCCAATAGGTTCATGCCCACCCTGCCCCTCTCACTCGACTCATCTAAAGTTAAGTATTCACTCCCCCACTTTTAAGGAGAGTGTGTGTGTTTATTTTGCTATCATTGTGGCCATTATTTTTTGTCTTACCACTAAAGAAAGCGTCGCCAGCCACCGCCGGATTTGTCTTGCGAGGGCAGTGCTCTGAGAAACGCCATGCTCGTTTAAAGGAAGGCAAAGGTCTGGGCAACGTGCTTTCTAAAGCATTTTCATTTACTTGCTCCAAGCAGTTGATTACTCTTTCTGTCATTCTGGCACTGCATAGACCCTTTTTTGCGATTTTTCACCTGTAGTTCTTGATTTTTTCATATTTAGCAAAAGTTTCTTCCTAAATAAAAAAAAAATCCTCAATGCAATCAATGAGTCTACAGTGTCATATATATCAGTTCAGAAGTAAAATCAAAACAAAGAACTATGATTTCAAAATCGTTTGAAAAATATTGCACTTATAACACAAATAACCAATCTATAAATATAATTGACTGTAACTCATAAACCTTCTTTCTTTCCTGAAATACCCACCTGAATATCACTGAAACTTGCTTTTTGTAACAGGTATTGTGTTACTGCAGTACTCATAGTCAGCCATGGCTCTACCCCGCGGAAGGACAGGGCCGCCAGCCTTCACCCTTGCGACCAGCCTCGTCAGCCTCGTCACCCTAGTCACCCTGGCTGCCCTGACCAACCTGCTCACCCTCACCGTCCTCACCTGCGTGGCCTCCCCCGGCGGCGTCTCTGCGCAGGGAGAGGGAGTCGGATACGTCAAGGTTTGCGCCGGTCTTCTCGTTCCCTCTCGCTGCTTGAGAATGACTTCTCTCTCACACATAAGCGGATAGATGCTAAGAAAGTGAATACCTACACTGTAAATCTGCACTTAATCTAACAGTACATAAAAGTTCTAGTTTGTCATCAGGACAAAGAAATAAACTTTGTCACTTTGGATTTGTATGTGTCAGTATACACGTCTGCTGAGATACAAACACATGCATTTATTTGTCTGTAAAATAATACATAAGTGTTGAAAGTGTGTTGCGATTTAGTTAGCCATGGAAGAAAACACCTTTTTACAGGTCGCCACCACGTTTCCCAGTTCGTTTCCAAACTGCAAATTAAAGGCGGAAGAGCTAAAGCACAAGACTCAAGCTGCATGTGCTGCTTCGTGCAACCAAACGCCGGACTGCTCCACCTACTGCATAAAAGGTCAGTTGTACATGTAACAGAACCTTTCAATTTACACACACACGCATACATACAAAAGCCAATCAAAAGAATGGCATAACTTCTTTTCAGTTTCTCCTGAAATATGCAGTACAAGAAACAGAATGTTATTTTATTTTTAATTGGTCATACAAAGGTCTTCTCTTCTCTTGCACAGGTCTATGCACCATACAGCGATGAAAGTCTTGCCTTCGTCGACATCCCGTTGTTACAATACTACACTTGATTGCTCTCCATCTTTTCCATTTCGCTCTTCTCCTTTCCCTTTCCACCATCACCCACTGTCTTACTATAAAATAGCATATATTGATCCCCTGACCTTCATAAATCCAAACGGATCTGAGTACTTACCAGCATAGTCCTTATCAACCTCTCACACTGCATTTTTACATCAGCCAAGCATAATGTACATACTATATTGTTTGATGGCACCTACGATCTCCATCTCCCGTCCCTTTGTTTTGCTAGCCTTGCTAATGTGAGATTTTTCGCACTACAGACAATGTGTGTAGCCTGTACAGGGCTCGGGTGTCCCAGAGTTGGTCAGGTTACGCCTCCGCCTCCGAGGCCAATACCTTCGCCACGTGCTACTCCTCGTGGGCCTATCGTGACATCTCCCACTTGAAACACGGTCGG
>NC_051387.1:9950197-9980533 GCF_015228065.2 Penaeus monodon
AAAACCCCCCCCTTGTCCTAACCCCAGCTACTACACCTTTTTGGGCCCTTTTCATGGACTATGGGACAGCGCATTACATTTTGTGAAAGGGAAAATGCCCTTCCCCATTTACCGACATCCCCGCGGGTTTTGTAACCATGTAATGAGGGCGCAGCCTGGTCTTCCCAGAAGGATTGGGTTTAAAGGGGAATTGCCATCTTCCAGATTTTTTCCTTTTTCAAGGGGGAGACTTCCTCACCGATTAACTAACTCCTCCCCCACCCGATTTCACAATAACACCGGTAGGTTTATAAAATAGTAAAGGGAAGCTGGAACACCACCCCCCTCCCTTTACTGAAACCCACTAAAACTCAGCCCACATAAAAACACATCGGAAGGTGGGCCCCCAAAAATTGTCCTGGCTGAAAAAAGGGCCGCTTCCCTGCGCCCCTCCTGAGAAAACCTTATACAGAACCCCCCTTTCGCCCTTCCATCCTGAGCCGGGCTCATAAAGGGACCCCCCAGTGACTCCCCGTCCCCTCGGCAACCCCGCACTTCCCCCCCTGTCACGGTTGATAACCACACTCCACCCGCGGAAGCAAGGGGCCCCCCGGGAGTAGCCGTAAAAAAAAGGGGGACATTCGCCATACCCGGCAAGGAGCCAGCTTGCACCCTCAGTTGAGCGAAAAAAAGAAAAAACCCAAGGGGCCATTTTCTTTATCCTTAAGCACTCTGGGTTCGTCAATTCGTGTTCACGCCCCGTGATAACACCCCGTCTCCCAGCCTGCCTTGTGTTGGTGGGAGAGACGGGCAGGGCGAACAAATGTTCAAAAGTGGGTTTTGGTTTTTTGATCAGTGAGACCCCCGTTTTATTTTCATCCAAAGATGGGGGCAGCATGGAGGGGGAGCCTATGACGAAGCGGCACGGTGAGGTAAACCCGAGCAATGGACTGATCACTGCCTGCGGGCCCGGTATAGGGGGGAAAAATGGACAAGGGAAGAAAGGGGCACAGAGGCACGCGAGCAGGCGCCCCTCGTAAAAGAGCAGGAAAAGGAAAAGGCAGAGGATTTTTGCCAGTTTTGGGGTGCTACAGAGCAATCTGATCTGTGAAGATGGAAACACAGCATCACGAAAAGGCCTGCAACGGTGTAAGTAACTGTGGGGAGGGCAGTCTTGAAGGGCGGGGTTCAGGGCCTGAGGGGAAGTAAAGGCGGAAAGGCGGCGTCACGGGGTTTTAACGTGAAACAGAGAAGGCAGAGGGGTTCGGTCAGATAAAAGTGTTCAGATTTACGGGGTCTGCTGGGGTCCAGGGCAGGAAACCCCGGGCCTCGACCCCGGGTTTCGGACCAGGGGTGCTGAGAAGGCGGGGACCCATGGAAACCGCTCCCTTTGGGATGGTGGGGGCAAACTGGCCCCCCGGTCAACCCGCCTCGTTGCCCCCCTCACCCCCTTCCCCCCGCCGGGCGTTTTATTCACGGCACGCTTTCTCCACCCCGAGCCCCCCGGCCCCAGACATTTGTGAGGCGTAAGCCAGTGAGTATAGGGAAGGGGGCCTGGGGGGCATAGTCCCCAAAATTTAAAAATGTGGCATTCCAGGGGGGAGCCGAAGAGAAGGCCCTGCGCTGAAACGGGCCCGGGGGCCCGCGGTGGAAGTGTTGGGGTTTCTGCCGGCACCCCAAAGGCCTTTTACACAGGGGCAGGGCTTTTGAAACCCCTTTTCAGGCACCACCACCGGGCCCAGGTAACGGGCCCATTGAAAAAAGCGGACTCGGTCGTGGTGAGACCTGCCCCAGCTGGCGGGGATGTGGAGGCGGGTAAGGAGGTTTTGTACCCGCGGTCGGAAGAGTGTCGTGGTCCCTGGGCGTTTTCTTTTGACGTTTTGCGGCCCCAGCAGCTGCAAACCTACGTAAAGCGGCACCCCTGAGAACCTGAGTGGCGTGGCGAGGGCCCGGGTTTCGGGCTTTCCCTAAGGAACCCAGTGGCTAGGGCCACTGCTCGCCCGCCATCCCTCTGGGGCCGGAAGGCAAAAGGGGAAGGTAGATTGAGGAAGATGAGCCCACACTTTCCAAAGGGCTTGTGGGGGGGCTGGGGAAAGAAGGGCACAGACTAGTCGGTTCGGAGGGAGCAAAAAACAGCCCTCTAAAAACCGGAGGGATTTGAGCTCCAGCAGGCTGAAGGACGGGCAAGCAGGTCACCATCCGGGCATGTCCTAAGGGTAAGGAAGTGGTACAGGGGGAAAACCGGACGGCTGGGAAGGGGGCCCAAACCCGCCGCCCGGTTTCCGGGCCCGACTTGGGGAACTGCCGTCAACCAGCAGTGCAGGTGGAGGGTAGTAGAAAGGGAAGCCATCCCCCTAACAGTAGACCTGGGGTGAAAAAAACCCTAGTCGGCCGAATGTTTTGGGCCCCTATGCGCTTCCCGATGCCCCCAAAAAGACTGTGTGGGTCACGGGGTTTTGTGAGCCAAGGGGGAGTGGAGGGTGTTTGGGGTTGGGCAGACGTGCAGCGGGCCCCTGTACGTGGCCCATCTGGACGGCACTGCTTGCTGGGCCTTTAACCTGACGAGAGTAAGGGTTTTTGACCCTTGGAGGAAGGGTGAGGGTGCACGTGAAATTGCCCGCCCCAGAGGTTGGTGGCAGAGGGAGTTACGGCTGAACGATGACTTGCCCCCAGGAAAAAGCTGAATCCGGTGTCGACTGTAAAAGGATGCTGGAGTAGAGGGCCTCGTGGAGCCCATCCAAAAACCTGAAGCTGGTTTATGGGTAGCGGTTGGGGGGGCCTTTTGACCAGGGGGGGGGTTGTTTCAGGTTGGGAAATAACTTTCCAAAAGGCCTGAAATTTTCCCTGGTGCAAAAACGGGAATTGTGAGGAAAAGGGGTCCGAAGATCCGGGGGGCGAGGGGTTGGTTTTGGGTGGGGCCGTTTTCTGACTTCCTCGGGACTTTGGGCACCGGGGGGTTACCCCCGGGCCGGAAGTATCTGGGGCCATGGGAAAAAGAAAATGGTTGCCCAGTACGTGATGGGAGTGGGAGACGCGACCGAGATAGGACGACTTTTGGGGGGGAGGGCGAGCAGCAGTGTCAAAAGGTGACCATGAGCCGGTTTTTGGGCAGGAGATACCCCCCTGGGTGCCCCTGCCAATCTTTTCCGCCGCCCCCACCTCCCCAGAGAGACCCCCGCGAGAGCGAAGAAAGCCCCGCTGGATGAAAAATTTTTTTGTTCCTGAGGACCCAATTTTTTGTAAATTTCTGTATTTTTTTTCATGTTTGATATGTCAGAGCAGACGGGTCGTCTGCTTTATAGGGGGGGATAGTGCTACGCCAGTGGATCTTTGTCTCTGTGCGAAAAATGTTTACAGAAAGGACCGGGGAAACTGACGCAGTGGGTGGAGGGGGGCGGGGAAAAGCGAGAGCGCAGTTTTGGGTGCTGCTCCTGTGAAGACCCCGTGTGGCCCCTTTTGGGCCTTTTTGGTTTCCCTGTTATAAGCTGTTTGTGCTGTGGACTGCGGTTTTTCCCCCGTATTTTGCTTTTAGAAAAATGTACGGGAAAAATGTGAAAAAAAGGAAGACTGTCATTTTGTGTTTCTCGTGCCCTGCCGCCCCTTGGGTTGCCCCCGTGGGTTTTTGGGGCCTTTTGGTGTTGGTGCCCCCTGGGTGCCGTGTTCCCCACCCTGTGTATAAAATGCCTCTGCCCCAGCTGCCTTGTGTTTTGGGGGGGAGAGAAGAGGCGACCGGCGTAACAATACTTTGGTTATTCCAAGAGACGTACAGAGAATCGTCGTATCACTCTTTAAGACACTTGCGCTTTCCTTCTTAAATCGAGTGGAAAGATTTCAACTAACTCTTTATCTTTTTGTAATACATCACCGATGAATTCAGTGATAGTTACTATGTACCTCAATATCACCAATACGCTAGTTCTTAGTATATGATTTTTATTTGTTAAGGGTTTTTCTCTTGCAATGGTTGATTTGGGTGAATGTTTTTAGTGTTTTGCGGAATGAGTTGCTTTGCTTTGAAGACAGCAAAAACAGACTGGAAATTGGTATTTTTTAGTAGAGAGAAAAAACAGAAGTTTGTTTTTCGTGTTTTCAAAGAGGAAGACATTTACCCTAATTTCCCGGAAAAAAAAAAAGCAGTCAGCAATTCAAAATTTTTGTTCTTGTCAGTTAAAGTTCGGTAAAAAATTTTTTTACAGAACGTGCAGAGCAGAAATCTCGCGAAGACAGTGACGAAATGTGTAATATTCATACATATTCATACAAATATATATACAAATATATCTACACAATATATATATATATATATATATATATATATATTTATATATATACATATATATACACACACGCACACAAATACATACATACATATGTATATATACATATACACACGCGCGCGCGTGCGCATATATATATATTTGTGTGTGTGTTGTGTGTGTTTGTTTAAATGTGTATGCTTGTGTGTTTATGTGTATTTGAAAGCAAATGTATGCCAAACAGCACCGTCTCACTGATTTGCATGTTTTCCATAAGAAAATCTCTAAGCAGCAGGTTGCTCCCAAAAGTCTCATCTGGCTCTCACTCTGAAAAATTTGCATGCCCAAGTGACGGAGTAATGCAATTTAAAGTGAAATTTATAAACAATTTGAGGAAAACACGAAAAAAGGGCGTGCATATATTTGTAAATTTTGTATTTACTGGAACTCAAACTAATAAAGAGAGAATTGCACAAAAAGAGGAAATTTTAATAGAGGTAGTTCCAGTTTCAGCTACCTTGTAATACATGGCCATTAAAAGGGAATAATGACAATCTCACAGGCATGGAAGTAGCTGCTCAGGCTCCGAAAGAAAAGAAAATTGCCCACCATGTCCTGTGGCGGGTTCACAGTGATGACATAGTAAGGGTCCAGTGTCGTTTCTGCTCTGGTGGCGATCATCGGGTTTTCGGAATATACAGACGAATTACCGAAGAACACCTCGGGGAGCTGTGTATTAGACCACGCTTGCACTCGAACAACACGGATGGCCATGGGTTCAGGCAGATTGACTTTCATTGCATGGCCACCATAAACAGAAGTGCAGTAACTTCCATCGAAATTACAATAGTAGCCATCGACTGTGTGGGCAGGCAAGCGGCTACCATAGTAAGAAGTGGCAGTGACAGTGGTCAAGTGGGAGATGTCACGATAGGCCCACGAGGAGTAGCACGTGGCGAAGGTATTGGCCTCGGAGGCGGAGGCGTAACCTGACCAACTCTGGGACACCCGAGCCCTGTACAGGCTACACACATTGTCTGTAGAGCGAAACATCTCACATTAGCAAGGCTAGCAAAACAAAGGGACGGGAGATGGAGATCGTAGGTGCCATCAAACAATATAGTATGTACATTATGCTTGGCTGATGTAAAAATGCAGTGTGAGAAAGATTGGATTGGAGAGGATTTCTAAGATGTTGAGAATGAAGGAGTAGTTTAGTGTGGAATTATGAAGGGTCTGACGATGTAGCCACTGAGATGATTGAAGTTGATAGGCTATGCTGTATATCAGATCCGTTGTTTAGAAGGTCGGGGATCAATAGCTATTTATAGTAAGCGTGGGTAATGTGGAAAGGGAAGGAGAAGAGCGAAATGGAAAGCTGGAGAGCAATCAAGTGTAGTATTGTAACAACGGATGTCGACGAAGGCAAGACTTCATTCGGTATGGTGCATAGACCTGTGCAAGAGAAGAGAAGACCTTTTATGACCAATTCAAAATAAAATAAAATTCTGTTGCTTGTACTGCATATTTCAGAGAAATGAAAAGAAGTTATGCGTCTTCGATTGGTTTGTGTGTATGCGTGTGGTTAAATTGAAAGGTTCTGTACATGTAAAACGACCTTTTAGTGCAGTATGAGAGCAGTCGGCGTTTTGTTAGCATGAAGGCACACATGCAGCTTGAGCTGGCTTAGCTCTTCCGCCTTATTTGCAGTTGAACGACTGGGAACGTGGTGGCGACCTGAAAAGGTGTTTCTTCATGGTAACAAAATCGCAAACACTTCAACATATGTATTATTTACAGACAATATATGCATTTTGTATCTCAGCAGACGTGGATACGACAATACAAATCCAAAGGACAAGTTATTCTTTGTCCTGATGACAGACTAGACTTTATGTACTGTAGTTAAGTGCAGATTATGTGTAGGTACACTTCTTAGCATATCGCTAGTGTGAGAAGAAGTCATTCTCAAGCGCAAGAGGGAAGAGAAGACGGCGCAACTTGAGTATCACGCTTCCTCTCCTGCGCAGAGACGCGCGGGGGAGCACGCAGTAGACGGTGAGGGTGAGCGATTGGTCAGGGCAGCCGTTGATAGGTGACGAGCTGACGAGGCTGGTCGCAAGGTGAAGCTGGCGGCCTTCCTTCGCGGGTAGAGCCATTGGCTACTATTGAGTGCTTCAGTAACACAATCCTGTTAATAAAAAGCAAGTTTCAGTGATATCAGGTGGTATTTCAGAAAGAAAAAAGCTTTATGTTACAAGTCACTATATTATAGATGGTTATTTGGTTTAAGTGCAATATTTTCAAACGATATGACAATCTAGTTCTTTGTTGATTTTACTTCTGATATAATATGACATTGTAGACACAATGATGCATAAGGATATTTTCTAAATTTAGGACGACTTTCTAAATATGAAAAATCAAGAACTACATGTGAAAATAGGTCTATGAGTGCCAGAATGACAAAGAGTAATCAGCTCTTGGGCGTCAATCAAATGCTTTGAAAGCGCGTGCCCAACCTTGCTTCCTTAAACGAGCAAGCGTTCTCAGAGCACTGGCCCTCGCAGAGAAATCCGCGGTGGCTGCGACGCTTTTCTAGTGGTAGACAAAAAAAATAATGCCACATGATACCCAAATAACACACACACCTTCCTTAAAAGTGGGGAGTGAATACATAACTTTGATGATCGAGTGAGAGGGCAGGCTGGCCATGAACCTTGCCACCGCCATGGGTGGGAAATGAGAGTTTGAGTCATATATATAGTAATATTATATCATGAATATATATATGTATATATATATATTATTAATATATATATTGGTGTGTGTGCGTGCGTGTGTGTGTACATGTGTGTGTATAGAATACACACATACGCCCACACACAACAATATACATATACTCCACACATAGCATCATAATAACCTACAAACGTGTGTAGTGTGTGTGTGTACACATGCTACATACACACAACGAGTATATGTTGTGTTGACATATGCATACATAATTAAATCCACCTCAATCACAATTTTCAATGCCAGATTATCAGAAAAAATGATAAAGCTGATAAAAAAGTATAAAGAAAGAAGAATAAAATGGTGTCCTTTTTGCTTGCGTGTCGCTGGTAAACTGAATATTAAAAAATGAAGATATTCGTACCCGTTTTTATTTTTCATAGCGCAAGCTGGTCTCAGTCGGTGATGGTCCTGGGCAATTTGAGCTTTTTATGACTTGTGAGTCGGTTTCATGCTTAGAAAAGGTCAAATAATATTGGTTCCTTCCCGTGTACTTTCTCCCTTCTTGACGAAAAACCAACAAATTCGCTGATAATGATAAACACGGCGCAAGAAAAGTACTGCTCATCGTCACTCATTCTGTATCATGGACTATTTATTCGTCGACACACATACACCACATACATCACCAAAGAGAGCAGAGAAACAATAGTTAGAACAATAAGAGAGGACCTTTTTTCTCACAACAAAACGTATATAGAAGAAGAGGAATAAAGACGGACTGATAGGAAGAGATACCAAGAAAAAAGGAGAGAGAGAGAGAAAGCGCTCTTTTCGATTTTTTTAGGACGTCTCCCTTGGCATATTTAGTCAGAAATAATCTCTTGGGCACAAGAATGATGCCGTTATATCATACTGACTTACAACATAATAGTGACTGTGAAAAAAGTACATAACATATGCCTTTTAATATGATATCATATATATATTATATATATATATAATCATATAAGAATATATATGTATAATATATGCTATATAATGATAAAAAGTCCGTATCATATGCCTAATATATATATTTATATAGATAATATTAATAATATTATATATAATATATATGTGTGTTGTGGTGTGTGTGGGTGTGGTATGTAAATATATATAATATATATGCATGATATTTATTGATATATATTATATATGTTTGCATGTATGTATATTTATTATATATGTGTATATATATATTATTATAATATTATATATATATTGTATATATATATATAATATATATATCATATATATATTATATATATATATATAATATATATATATTATATATATACACACACACACACCAAGCCCCATTCACCAGCACTCAAGTTAAAATTAGGCATTTTTCTAATTAATAGAAATTTCACCAATTTTCTTTCATACGAATTTGC
This sequence comes from Penaeus monodon, assembly GCF_015228065.2. Lineage (NCBI taxonomy): Eukaryota > Metazoa > Arthropoda > Malacostraca > Decapoda > Penaeidae > Penaeus > Penaeus monodon. Next base: position 9,958,608 of record NC_051387.1, read on the forward strand.
AGATTTATGAATTGATTTAGTGTTTTTTCCAGTTTAGTTGGTGACCTCCATCACGTTAATGAACGAAACACGCATTTGATTCTCTGGCATATCTAACATTAATTCTTTTCTCAAAAGTTCTACCGGTCTCGCCTATATAAAACTTGGGGCAATCCTTACAAAGTATAGTGTAAATACCGGGAGAAGTCTCAAGAGCACCACTAGCCGCATTGTGCTTAACCAAAGTATTACGCAACGTGTTTGGATACGTAAAAACAATGTCAAACCCAGCGCCTTTAAATATGTGTCGTTTTTCATCGAGGGACGAGTTATATACAGAATGATTAATAGCTTGCTGGCACTATTCTGTGCCTGATTTAAGAAAAAAACTAAGATATCCTAATTTCGAAAACGCTTCAAACAAAAGAACGCCGAGAAAAGGTAATTTACCTGAATCTTCCTATTCTACTATAAAATTGAGTTTTCTGAAAAAAAATCGAAATATGAACGGTTCACTTGCCAAAAAGAAAAAAATATCAACATCACGAAAGAAATGTGTCGGAGGGAACGATACATGATTTGTTTATAAAATTCGCCGTCAATAGTAAAGGCATTATTCATGGCACATAAACAAAGGAGATTGATAAAACAATTGACTGGAATAGGGATCTTATGAGATGAAGAATTTTTTCAAGAAAATCTAGCACATCGTCAAGCGTAAATAGTAAACAAGGAATCTACATCAAAACTCACTAATTTCTTACCATGCGTCGTCAAGTTTCTAACCTTATCCATGAAATCCATCGAATGTTTAATATGACTATCAGAAAAGGACCCCATAAAAGGAGATATAACGCTCGCTAGCCAAGAGTCTAATGGACGAATAACTGAGTTGCAAGACGAAATAATAGGCCTTAGAGAGACGTCCTGTTTGTGACTTTTATGAAGGCCATAAAATACGGAATAGAGGGATTTTGTGGTCAGGACATATGGCAGCAATACGTCTGAGGTTTTTACGAAATGATTCCGTGACAGAAAGGTAAGGGTTGGAACGCAGTTTTTGATACGTTGAGTTGCCGTTCAGGATGGAATGAGCTTTGCTTATATAATCATATTTATTAAGGATAACTACGTATTACCTTTCGGCCTTGGTAATTATGTCCAAAATTGCGTTTAATAATGTGGTGGGCAAAAAAATAATGTCGGGGTAAGCTTGAAATCGTCAAATAAATCAAGAATCGGTTTTATCATTACCACCTTTTAGGTAGCTGAGATCTTTACTCGAGGATTTGTTTTGCCTCGCAATGAAAATATCAAGACTTTTATTCTATATAGTGATTAGCGCTTGGTTTGGTAGCAAACACTAAACAAATCCTAAAAGTTCGGTTTCATAACGTGATAGGGAATAAGACGAATACATACATACATATAAGCATGTGTATTCTAATTCGTCGATATCTCAAAAAATGACTTTTATAAAAAAAAAAAAAAAAAAAAAAAGTTCCTGATCCTATTATACAGCCTATCACAAACTTCTTTGATGTTAATTTAGTCGAATCACCAGGACACTCTTGAACTCGTAACTTTAATATATATTCAAAAGGATGTTTCCATTCAAGCACCCAATACTTTATATACCTGTCCTGTCTACCTGTGTATCTCTCTGTCTCCCTCTTTCTCAGTGTGAACCTTCTTCAAACACACTCCGAGTGCCGTCGGATGAGCCGCTCCTGTCCAGACTTCTATCACGAGGGACTAAAGCATTTGCCACAGTATGGTGACGCTGCCCTTCTTTAATTATTAACGAAGATTTATACCTTCAGCACAGTCTCTATTTCTTCTACACTTCCCCCCTCTCTTCTCGTTCCATCTTTATTTCCCCTCACTTGGCCTTCTTTTTGTCTCTCTCCGAATCTACAGCCTCATTCATTCTCTTACTTCTATTCTTTCTTTTACTCTTTCTCTTGATCTCACCTTCATCTTATTTCCTCCACCTTCTCTGTAGCCAATCTTAATCTCTCTTTTCTCTCCCTCTCCTCGTTACTTTGTTCTTCCTTGGATGTCTGGATATCTCATGGTCCGTTATGCTATGGGCATGTCAGTCACTGTAGATGTAATTTTTCAGATCTATTTAATTTCACATTCATGCCATTGTGTAGTCCGACTTACAAATAGCAAAATGCGACTTTCATATGAGATATGATTTTCAACATACTGCCAGTGGTATAATGTTCCTAGAAATGAAATATCAGAAAGCTTCTGATTTTTTTTTTTTCTACAGCAAAGAGTCACAATGACACATTATTCTTAATTAATGGTTATAATCAATATGAATAACATTCTTTAATATCACATATTAACGTCAATAAAGTTAGTATTCATTTGGTAATGTGAATACATTACATTTCCTAGTTCCTTGGAAAGTTATCGTACTCCAGAGTGACCTTGTGCCTTTCCATTTTCTGATTCCGGCTGACGGACAGTAGTTCTTTTCATTAAAAGCTTTTCCAATACTTTAAGTAGCTTAGTAGCCTCAATAATCATTGAAACTTAGTATTTTTGTCAAACAAAAAAATAAGATTCTTCACATGGAATTAGTCGTCATGAGCTGACTTTTCCGAAAAGGTATCATGAAATAAATTCAAAATGCGTAACATGACACTCATGAGCTGCTAACAAATCTTGATAAATAACTTGGTGGTTGGTTTACAAAGAAAGAAGAAAGAAAACATTTTAGATCTGCCGACTGAGAAGGTGGGTGATGGGTGTTCTGTGAGTAGCATATCATAAGACGAGTGTTGCGCGGAAACCCAATCTGCTATTTTCATTCTATGTTGAATAGTTACCCAAAGCAGAAAAGGGCTTATATGAACGCTACAGAGATAAAAATTTCTTCTGATTATAGTACAGACTTCCAGGTAGCGATCACTTTATTTTTATCTAAATTTCACTACTTGCCTCTGCACTTTGCACTAAAGGATTCGAAAACTGGCTCAGCTTTTAGTCTTCACGTTCTCTGTAACTGAAAAATGCGAAACTACTTGGAAAAGAATCTCTTTAATATAAACTATTCCGCTTAACACAACATAAAAAATAAGACTACGTTAAAGTAAGTAGGCAGCACCTGCAGGTTTGCTATTTACCAAAATTCGTCTGCTACGTGTAAAAGTGCAGATTTTGTGGTGCTTCGCTTTTACGGAAATCTGTATTTTTAGACTCTGCGATGGATATAAAGCAATAGAAGAGAAAAATATTGTAAAGCCATTTACTTCATTCTTTAATTGTCTATTTGAACAAAATTACTTGTAAACGGGACAGAAAGATATGTTTATCGGAACCAGTGCGAATAGGCTGTTTACGAAATCCTATAACATTAGTTCGAATCTTAATAATAAAAAACTTGGCTTGCCTTTTTCATCTACTTCTTTATACAATGAAAGCAAATGTTGGCTCGCCTTTGAATTAAAGTTCTCCATTATGTTTTCCACTCTTCATAAGTTGAAATACAGAAATAAAAATTCACTTGCTAGAAGGAAAGCCATCCCACATATAAAAACACTTTCCATTTATTCTTAATCTAAAAAATTTGCGATGATTAGGACTACGGAAATCTAGCAGCGCTGGTTCTTGCAGTGATTTTATTTCCGTTTTTTTGTCGACACGGCCTGGAAAAATTTAGGCCTATATATCCGAGACAAGACATGGATGAAACAGAGACTTGTGTTCGGGCTAGCAAGTTATCGAAGGTAAATCTATTTTAGAGAGTTACTCTTTGTAAGATAATTTGTATGTCTTGTTTACGTTCATCGAACTACTTCACGGTGTCAGTTACAATTGACTTGGCTTAACATAAAATGTTTTAGTATAGCTGTATTCTACAGTGTTCTCTAACTCAAAGAAAACATTTTTGTGGGAGTACATTATTAAATTTGAAATAAATGTGGGAGGGAAGTAAAGCACACACATCACACACACACACACAAACACACACACACACACACACACACACACACACAACAACACACACACACACACAACCACAACACACACCAACACACCACAACAACACACACACACACACACAACAACACACACAACCACCCCCCACAACACACCACACAACACACCACACACACCACAACTGTAAGACCCTTTCCACATTTCTTATACGCCATTAACATCAATCTCGGAGGAAGCCCTAAGAAACTAAGTGTTTTCCCTTTTCTTCGCATAACCTAAAGGACTCCCCGGAAACACTTGCAGTAGACTCCTTCCCTTACTCTACCATTGCATACACATAACTTAATAGATATAGTAACACTAGCCTCTACATACCAACTTTGCTAGACATGACAACGGACGCGACATCCGCAGTCCTTTCACTCGCGACCGCCGCCCGATACACGATCACCTCATCCTCTCCTCCACACTTCCGGTACATCGCAACCCTTGTGAGTTTCCTAGTTCAGTTTGTTAAAAGAGTGTTGCCTGCGAGCGACAGGCAGACAGTCTAGCACGCTGCGGACTGAAATCTGTCCGTCAGTTGTACCATCTCTCTCGCTACATATACTGCGACAAACAAGCAAGAAGTCTGTTTCACTTGCCGCTGCCCAAGATTTCCGCATAGTACTAGACGCGACTTGTCTTCACTCTAACCGCTCATCGGCCATCGTTACACAAAACACACACAACACAAACACAAATACACACAGAACTAAACACACTCCTAAACAAGCACAAACACAGTCATAAAAAAAAAAGCCCGGAGGAGAATGAACACCAAAGACAAATAGAAAGCCATTCCCTCTTTCAAAAAAGAAAAAAAGAAAGAAAAAAACACACACACACACACACACACACACACCAACACACACACACACACACACACAAGAATAATATAATATTAATATATATAATATATATATATATATATATATATATATACATCATCAAAGTCTGTATGCTATAGTGATGTCTCCCTGGCTTTTTCTATTTTCCCCATTTTTCTTTCGCTGGCCTTTTACCTTCATATTTTCCATTTTTTTTTTTCCGTCTTTTTTAAATACTCCCTCCTTTCCAAAACTGAGTTAATGATCACTCATAATCACAAGTGTGTCTGAAATAAGATAACTTTACTGATGCTTCTAAGGAATGCGCTTGTAAGAATATTTTGATTTTAGTGTATATTTTGAAATAAATCGCAGGCAATTAGTAAAAGCTTGTAAATTGTATTGCCTGGTATTTGATTTTCTTGAGATAAAGATGTTTTCTGCAGTCTGACTTCGTATTTGAATTGAGTGTTATTGCTAAAGTCTCAACAGCCATATTAAGGGACTTCTCTGCTGTCTTTCTCGCCAGCGAGCTGAGAGAAAAATCACCGATGCCAAACAGCACAAACCATCTCACTGATTTGCATGTTTTCCAGAAGAAAATCTTTAAGTAGCGGGTTTGCTCCAAAAATCTCATTGGCTCTTACTCTGAAAAAATTGCATGCCCCAGTGACAGATAATGCAATTTAGAGTGAAATTTTAAACAATTAAGGAAAACACGAAAAAGGCGTGTTATTTTTTCGTAATGCATAAATTTTATTTTTTTTATTACTGGAACTCGAACTAATAAACGTAAAAAAACCCATATTTTTTCTCGAAAATAATGCATAAAGGGATAGAGAGATTGAGATAAACAGATGATAAAGAGAATTGCACAAAAGAGGTAATTTTCATAGAGGTAGTTCCAGTTTTCAGCTACCTTGTAATACATGGCCTTAAAAGGGAATAAGACAATCTCACGGGCATGGAAGTAGCTGTTCAGGCTCGAAAAAAGAAAATTGCCCACCATGCCGTGGGGGGTTCACGGTGATGATGTAATAAGCGTCCAGTGTTGTTTCAGCTCTGGTGGCGATCATCGGGTTTTCGGAAATATACAGACGAATTACCGAAGAACCCCTCGGGAGCTGTGTATAGACCACCTTGCACTCGGAACAACACTGATGGCCATGGGTTCAGGCAGATTGACTTTTCGCATGGCCACCAGAAACGGAAGTGCAGTAATTTCCATCGAAATTACAATAGTAGCCATCGACGTGGGGGGCAGGCAAGCGGCTACCATAGTAAGAAGTGGCAGTGACAGTGGTCAAGTGGGAGATGTCACGATAGGCCCACGAGGAGTAGCACGTAGCAAAGGTATTGGCCTCGGAGGCGGAGGCGTAACCTGCCCAAAACTCGGGGGACACCGAGCCCTGTACAGGCTACACACTTTGTCGTAGAGCGAAACATCTCACATTAGCAAGGCAAAGCAAAACAAAGGGACGGGAGATGGAAATCGTGGGTAACCCCCAAACAATATAGTATGTACATTATGCTTGGCTGATGTAAAAAATGCAGTGTGAGAAAGATTTGGATAGTGGAGCAGGATTTGTAAGATGTGAAGAATGAAGGAGATAGTTAGTGTGGGAATAATAAGGGTCTGAAGATGAGATAGCCACTGAGACTGGATATAAAAGGTTGAAAAGGGCTATGCTGGTAAGTACTCAGATCCATTTGGGTTTAGAAGGTAAAGGGGATCAATATATGCTATTTTATAGTAAGACAGGGGGTAATGGTGAAAGGGAAAGGAAAGAGCGAAATGGAAAAGATGGAGAGCAATCAAGTGTAGTTTTGAAAACAACGGGATGTCGACGAAGGAAAGGGACTTTCATTGGGTATGGTGCATAGACCTGTGCAAGAGAAGAAAGACCTTTATATGACCAATTCAAATAAAATAAAATTCTTTTGCTTGTACTGCAATTTCAGGAGAAATGAAAAGAAGTTATGCCGTTCTTTGATTGCTTTGTATGTATGCGTTGTGTGAAAATTGAAAAGTCTGTTACATGTAAAACTGACCTTTTATGCAGTAGATGGAGCAGTCCGGCGTTTGGTTGAAAGAAGCAGCACATGCAACTTGAGTCTTGTGCTTTAGCCCCTCCGCCTTTAATTTGCAGTTTGGAAACGAACTGGGAAAAGTGGTGGCGACCTGTAAAAAGGTTTTTTTCCATGGCTACTAAATCGCAACACACTTTCAACACTTATGTATTATTTACAGACAAATAATGCATGTGTTTGTATCTCAGCAGACGTGTATACTGACACATACAAATCCAAAGTGACAAAGTTTATTTCTTTGTCCTGATGACAAACTAGAACTTTTATGTACTGTTAGATTAAGTGCAGATTTATAGTGTAGGTATTCACTTTCTTAGCATTAAACGCTTATGTGTGAGAGAGAAGTCATTTTCAAGCAGCAAGAGGGAACGAGAAGACCGGCGCAAACCTTGACGTATCCGACTCCCTTCCCTGGGGAGAGACGCCGCCGGGGGGGGCCACGCAGGTGAGGACGGTGAGGGTGAGCAGATTGGTCAGGGCAGCCAGGGTGACTAGGGTGACGAGGCTGACGAGGCTGGTCGCAAGGGTGAAGGCTGGCGGCCCTGTCCTTCCGCGGGGTAGAGCCATGGCTGACTATGAGTGCCTCAGTAACCCCAATACCTGTTACAAAAAACAAGTTTCCCGTGATATTCGGTGGGTATTTCAGGAAAGAAAAAAGCTTTATGAGTTACAGTCAACTATATTTATAGATTGGTTATTTGTGTTTTAAGTGCAATATTTTTCAAACGATATTTAATCATAGTTCTTTGTTTTGATTTACTTCTGAATGATATATTGACACTGTAGACACAATGATTGCATTAAGGATTTTTTTTTTAAATTTAGGAAGAAACTTTGCTAAATATGAAAAAATCAAGAACTACAGGTGAAAATAGGTCTATGCAGTGCCAGAATGACAGGGAAAAAGTAATCAGCTGCTTGGGGCAAGTCAATCAAAAGCTTTTGAAAGCGCGTTGCCAACCTTTGCCTTCCTTTAAAAGAGCAAGGCGTTTCTCAGAGCACTGCCCTCGCAAGAGAAATCCCGGGGGTGGCTGGGGGACGCTTTCTTTAGTGGGAAGACAAAAAAAAATAATGGCCACAATGATAGCAAAATAAACACACACACACACTCTCCTTAAAAATGGGGGAGTGAATACATAACTTTTTATGAGTCGAGTGAGAGGGGCAGGCTGGCCATGAACCTATTGCAACCTGCCATGGGATGGGACAAAGAGAGTTTGAGTCCCCAAAATTTTATGTAATATATATACATGTAAATATATATATGTATATATATTCTATATATATAATGTATATATATATGTGGTGTGTGCGTGCGTGTGTGTGTGTACATGTGTGTGTGTATAGATATACACACTACGCCACACACAAAACATAACATATATCCCCAAAATACATATACATAACCTACAAACGTGTGTATGTGTGTGGTGTACAAATTGCATACATAAAACAAAACGTGAGTATATGTGTGTGTGTACTATGCATACATAATTAAATCCACCTCACATCACAATTTTCAATGCCAGATGTATCAGAAAAAATGATAAAAGCTGAAAAAAAGATAAAGAAGAAGAATAAAAATGGTGCCTTTTTGCTTGGTGTCGCTGGTAAACTGAATATTAAAAACTGAAGAATTCGTACCCGTTTATTTTTCATAGCGCAAGCTGGTCTCAGTCGGGTTGATGGCCTGGGCAATTTGAGCTTTTTTATGACTTGTGAGTCGGTTTCATGCTTTGAAAAGGTCAAAAAATATTGGTTTCCTTTTCCCCGGTACTTTTCCCTTCTTGACGAAAACCCAACAAAATTCGCTGATAATGATAAATCACCCGGGGCAAGAAAAGTACCTGCTCATCGTCACTCATTCTGTATCATGGACAGTTTATTCGTCCCGACACACATACACCACATACATCAACCAAAGAGAGCAGAGAAAAAAATAGTTAGACAATAAGAGAGGACCTTTTTTCTACAACAAAACGTATATAGAAGAAGAGGGAATCAGACGGACTGATAGGAAGAGATACACAAGAAAAAAGGAGAGAGAGAGAGAAAGCGCTCTTTTCGATTTTTTTAGGACGTCTCCCTTGGGATATTTAGTCAGAAAAAAATCTCTTGGGCACAAAAATGATGCCGTTTGATCATACTGACTTTACAAACATAATAGTGACTGTGATAAAAAGTACATATACATATGCCTAAAATATATATATATATAGATATATATATATATATATATATATATATAATATATTATATATTATATATATATATATATATGTATATATAAAATGCCTATAAAATGATAAAAAGTACACTGTATACATATGCCCATATATATATATATAAATATATTATATATATATATATATATATATATATATATATATATATTTTGGTTGGTGGTGTGTGTGTGTGGTGTTTTGTGTGTGTGTGTGTGTGTGTGGGGTGTGTTGTGTGTGTGTGTATGTAAATATATATATAATATATATGCATGTATATTTATTATATATGTATGTATATTTAAAAATATATGCATATATATAGTATATATATGCATATATATATACATATATGTATGTGTGTGTATGTAAATATTATATATTATATATATATTATATATATATGTGTATATATATATATATATATATAATATATATAATATATATTATATATATATATATCACATAGATAGCATTTTATTACCCCACACACCACACACACACACACACACATATATAATACATATAAAATTTTATTATATTTTATAATATATATTATATATATATTATATATAATATATACACCCCACACCCCACCAAGCCCCATTCACCAGCACTCAAGTTAAAATTAGGCATTTTTCTAATTAATAGAAATTTCACCAATTTTCTTTCATACGAATTTGCAGATTTATGAATTGATTTAGTGTTTTTTCCAGTTTAGTTGGTGACCTCCATCACGTTAATGAACGAAACACGCATTTGATTCTCTGGCATATCTAACATTAATTCTTTTCTCAAAAGTTCTACCGGTCTCGCCTATATAAAACTTGGGGCAATCCTTACAAAGTATAGGTAAATCCCGGGAGAAGTTAAAGAGCCCCAAGAGCCGCATTGTGCTTAACCAAGTATTACGAAAACGTGTTTGGATACGTAAAAACAATGTCAAACCCAGCGCCTTTAAATATGTGTCGTTTTTCATCGAGGGACGAGTTATATACAGAATGATTAATAGCTTGCTGGCACTATTCTGTGCCTGATTTAAGAAAAAAACTAAGATATCCTAATTTCGAAAACGCTTCAAACAAAAGAACGCCGAGAAAAGGTAATTTACCTGAATCTTCCTATTCTACTATAAAATTGAGTTTTCTGAAAAAAAATCGAAATATGAACGGTTCACTTGCCAAAAAGAAAAAAATATCAACATCACGAAAGCAAATTGTGTCGGGAGGGAACGATACCATTGATTTGTTTATAAAATTCGCCGTCAATAGTAAAGGCATTATTCATGGCACATAAACAAAGGAGATCGATAAAACAATTGACTGGAATAGGGATCTTATGAGATGAAGAATTTTTTCAAGAAAATCTAGCACATCGTCAAGCGTAAATAGTAAACAAGGAATCTACATCAAAACTCACTAATTTCTTATCATGCGTCGTCAAGTTTCTAACCTTATCCATGAAATCCATCGAATGTTTAATATGACTATAAAGAAAAGGACCCATAAAAGGAGATATAACGCTCGCTAGCCAAGAGTCTAATGGACGAATAACTGAGTTGCAAGACGAAATAATAGGCCTTAGAGGGACGTCCTGTTTGTGACTTTTATGAAGGCCATAAAATACGGAATAGAGGGATTAACCATTCTTAAGTGGTCAAAGAATTTGGGGTCAGGACATATGGCAGCAATACGTCTGAGGTTTTTACGAAATGATTCCGTGACAGAAAGGTAAGGGTTTGGAGCGCAGTTTTTGATACGTTGAGTTGCCGTTCAGGAGGGAATGAGCTTTGCTTATATAATCATATTTATTAAGGATACTACGTTATTACCTTTATGGGCCCTTTGGTAATTATGTCCAAATTGCGTTAAGTAATGTGGTGGGCAAAATATGTCGGGGTAAGCCTTTGAAATCGTCAATAAATTCAAGAATCGGTTAACATAACACCTTTAAGGTAGCTGAGATTTTTAATCGAGGATTTGTTTTGCCTCGCAATAAAAAATATCAAGACTTTTAATCTAAATAGGATTAGCGCTAGGTTGGTAGCAAACACTAAACCAAAGCCTAAAAGTTCGGTTCATAACGTGATAGGGAATAAGACGAATACATACATACAATAAGCATGCGTATTCTAATTCGTCGATATCCCCAAAAAATTACTTTTATTAAAAAAAAAAAAAAAAAAAAAAAAAAAAAGTTCCTGATCCTATTATACAGCCTATATCACAAACTCTTTGATGTTAATTAGTCGAATCACCAGGACACTTTGAACTCGTAACTTTAACTATATATGTCAAAAAGGATTTTGTATCCATTCAAGCACCCAATACTTTATATACCTGTCTGTCTACCTGTGTATCTCTCTGTCTCCCTCTTTCTCAGTGGTGAACCTTTTCAAACACACTCCGAGTCCCGTCGGATGAGCCGCTCCTGCCCAGACTTCTATCATGGGGGATAAAGCCTTTGCCACATGTATTGGTGACGCTGCCCACCGTCTCTTTAATTATTAACAGAAGATTTATACCTTTCAGCACAGTCTCTATTTTTTTCTTACACTTCCCCCCCTCTTTCTCGTTCCTCTTTATTTCCCCTCACTTGGCCTTCTTTTGTCTCTCTCCGAATCTTACAGCCTTTCATTCATTCTCTTTACTCCTATTCTTTCTTTTACTCTTTCTCTTTGCTCTCCACCTCTCTTCTTATTCCCCCACCTTTCTCTGTAGCCCAATTTTAATCTCTCTTTTCTCTCCCTCTCCTCGTTACTTCGTTTTTCCTTGGATGTTGGATACTTCATGGTCCGTTATGCTATGGGCAATTGTCAGTCACTGCTAGATGTAATTTTTCATGATCTTTTTAATTTCAAAATTTCATGCATTGTGTAGTCCGACCTTACAAAATAGCCAAAAATGCGACTTTCATATTGAGATATGATTTTCAACATACTCCCAGGTATAATGTTCCTAGAAATGAAATATCAGAAAGTTCTGTTTTTTTTTTTTTTCTACAGCGAAGAGTCCCCAATGACACATATTTTTAATTATGGTTTAATCAATTTGAACTAAACATTCTTAAATATCAACATATTAACGTCAATAAGTTAGTATTCATATTGGTAATTTTGAATACATTACATTCCTAGTCCTTGGAAAGTTATCGTCTCCAGAGTGACCTCTGTGCCTTTCCATTTTCTGATTTCCGGCTGACGGACAGTAGTTCTTTTCATTAAAAGCTTTTCCCCATACTTTAAGTAGCCTTTAAGTAGCCTCAATAAATCAATTGAAACTTAGTAATTTTTGTCAAACAAAAAAAAGATTTCTTTCACATGGAATTATGGTCGTCATGAGCTGACTTTTCCCGAAAAGGTATCATGTAATAAATTCAAACTGCGTAACATGACACTCATGAGCTGCTAAACAAATCTTGATAAATAACTTGGTTGGTTGGTTACAAAGAAAGAAAGAAAGAAAAACATTTATAGATCTGCCGACTGAGAAGGTGGGTGATGGGTGTTCTGTGAGTAGCATATCATAAGACGAGTTGTTGCGCGGAAACCCCAATTCTGCTTATTTTTCATTCTATTTTGAATGTTACCCAAAGCAGAAAAAGGGCTTATATGAACGCTACAGAGATAAAATTTCTTCTGATTATAGACAGACTTCCAGGTAGCGATCACCTTTATTTTTATCTAAATTTCACTACTTGCCTCTGCACTTTGCCTAAAGGATTCGAAAATGGCTCACCCTTTTTAGTCTTTCACGTTCTCTGAAAACTGAAAAATGCAAAACTCACTTGGAAAAGAATCTCTTTAATATAACTATTCCCGTTTTAACCACAATACAAAAAAATAAGAATAACGTTAAAGTAAGTAGGCAGCACCTGCAGGTTTGCTATGTTATCAAAATTCGTCTGCTACGTGTAAAAGTGCCAAGATTTTGTGGTGCTTCGCTTTTAGGGAAAATCTGTATTTTAGACTCTGCGAGGGGATATAAGAGCAATAGAAAGAGGAAAAATATTGTAAAAGCATTTTACTTTCATTCTTTATTGTCTATTTGAACAAAATTACTTGTAAACGGGACAGAAAGATATTTATCGGAATCCAGTGCGAATAGCTGTTTCGAATCCTCAAACCATTAGTTAAAAGTTAATAATAAAAAACTTGGCTTCCCTTTTTTCATCTATTTTCTTTATACAATGAAAGAAAATGTTGGCTCGCCTTGGAATAAGTTCTCCATATATTTTCCACTCTTCATAAGTTGAAAATACAGAAATAAAAATTCACTTGCTAGAAGGAAAGCCATCCAACATAAAAAACACTTTCCATTTTATTTTTAATCTATAGAAATTTGCGATGATTAGGATACGGAAATCTAGCAGCGCTGGTTTTTTGCAGTGAGTTTTATTTCTCTTTTTTTTTGTCGACACGGCCTGGAGAAATTTAGGCCTATATATCCGCCGAGACAAGACATTGGATGAAGCAGAGACTTTGGTGTTTGGGCTAGCAAGTTATCGAGAGGGTAAATCTATTTAGAGAGTTACCTCTTTGTAAGCATAATTTGTATGTTTTGTTTAGTTCATCGAACTATTTCACCGGTGTCAGTACAATTGACTTGGCTTTAACAAAAAATGTTTTAGTCATAGCTGATTTACAGTGTTCTTAATCAAGAAAACATTTATTGTGGATTTAACATTATTAAATTTGAAATAAATGTGAGGGAGGGAAGTAAAGCACACACACACATGCACACACACACACACACACACACACACACACACACACCACACACACACACACACACACACACACACACACACACACACACACACACACACACACACACACACACACACACACACACACACACACACACACAAACTGTAAGACCCATTTCACACACATTTCTTATACGGCCCATTTCAACACCAAATCTCTCGCAGGAAGGCCCACTAAGAAACCTTAAGTGTTTTACCTTTCTTCGCATAACCCAAAGGACTCCCGGAAACCCACTTGCAGAGACTCCTTCCCTTATCTACCATTGCCATACACATTAACTTATAGATATATATTTAATACAGTAACACTAGCCTCTACATACCAAACCTTTGCTAGACATGACAACGGACGCGACATCCGCAGTCCTTTCACCTCGCGACGCCGCCCCATATACACGATCACCTCATCCTTCCTCCACACTTCCGAGTACATCGCAACCTTGTGAGTTCCTAGTTCAGTTTGTTTAAAAGAGTGTTGCCTGCGAGCGACAGGCAGACAGTCTACAGCACGCTGGCCGGACTGAACATCTGTCCGTCAGTTGTACCATTCTCTCTCGCTACAATATACTGCGACAAACAAGCAAGAAGTCTGTTTCACCTTTGCCGCTGCCCAGTTTTCCCGCATAGTGCTAGACGCGACTTTTTCTCACTCTACCGCTCATCGGCCATCGTTACAAAAAACACACACACACAAACATAAATGCACACATAACTAAACCCCACTCCTAAACAAACCAAACACACGTACATAAAAAAGAAGTCCCGGGGGAGAATGAACACCAAAGACAAATAGAAAGCCATACCTCTTTCATAAAAGAAAAAGAAGAAAAAAAAACACAAAACACACACACACACACACACACCACACACACACACACACACACCACCACACACACACACACATATTATATATATATTATATATATATATATAGTATATAATATATATATTATATATATACATCATCAAAGTCTGTTAGCTATAGCTGATGTCGCCTGGCTGTTTTCTATCTTCCTATTTTCTTTCGCTGGCTTTTACCTTCATATTTTCCCATTTCTTTTTTTTTCCGTCTTTTTTAAATACTCCTCCTTTCCAAAACTGAGTTTAATGATCACTCATAATCACAAGTGTGTCTGAAATAAGATAAATACTGATGCCATAAGGAATGCGCTTGTAAGAATATTTTTATTTTAGTGTATATCTGAAATAAATGCAGGCAATTAGTAAAAGCTGTAAATTGTATTGATGGTATTTGATATATCTTGAGATAAAGATGATTTCTGCCCGTCTGACTTTTGTATTTTGAATTGAGTGTTATTGCTAAAGTCTCCAAAAAAGCCCTATTAATGACTTTCCTCTGCTGTCTTTCTCGCCCGCGAGCTTGAGAGCAAATCACTCGATGCCAAACAGCACCAACCATCTCATGATTTGCATGTTTTCCGAAAAAAATCTTTAAGTAGCAGGTTGCTCCCAAAATCTCATCTGGCTCTTACTCTGAAAAATTGCATGCCCCAGTGACAGAATAATGCAATTTAGAGTGAAATTTTTTAAACAATTTAAGGAAAACACGAAAAAGGGTGTTATTTTTTCTGTAATGCATAATTTTTTTTTTTTTTTATTTTTTCTGGAACTCGAACTAATAAACGTAAAAAGAACCATAGTTTTCTCGAAAATAAATTTCATAAAGGGATAGAGAGATTGAGATAAACAGATAGATAAAGAGAATTGCACAAAAGAGGTAATTTTCATAGAGGTAGTTCAGTTCAGCACCTTGTAATACAGCCATTAAAAGGGAATATGACAATCTCACAGGCAGGAAGTAGCTGTCAGGTCCGAAAGAAAAGAAAATTGCCCCCCATGCCCTGTGGCGGGTTCACGGTGATGATGTAATAAGCGTCCCGTGTTGTTTCAGCTCTGGTGGCGATCATCGGGTTTTCGGAATATACAGACGAATTACCGAAGAACACCTCGGGGAGCTGTGTACTAGACCACCCTTGCACTCGGACAAAAACTGATGGCCATCGGTTCAGGCAGATTGACTTTCATCGCATGGGCCCCCAGAAACGGAAGTGCAGTAATTTCCATCGAAATTACAATAGTAGCCCTCGACTGTGTGGGCAGGCAAGCGGTACCATAGTAAGAAGTGGCAGGGCAGTGGTTCAAATGGGAGATGTCACGATAGGCCCACGAGGAGTAGCACGTAGCGAAGGTATTGGCCCGGAGGCGGAGGCGTAACCTGACCAACTCTGGGACACCCGAGCCTGTACAGGCTACACACATTGTCTGTAGAGCGAAACATCTCACATTAGCAAGGCTGCAAAACAAAGGGACGGGAGATGGAAATCGTGGGTAACCTCAAACAATATAGTATGTACATTATGCTTGGGTGATGTAAAAATGCAGTGTGAGAAAGATTTGGATAGTGGAGCAGGATTGTAAGATGTTGAAGAATGAAGGAGATAGTTTAGTGTGGGAATAATAAGGGTTGAAGATGAGGGTAGCCACTGAGACTGGATATAAAAGGTTGATAAGGGGTATGCTGGTAAGTACTCAGATCCATTGGGTTTTGAAGGTCAGGGATCAATATATGCTATTTTATAGTAAAACAGTGGGTAATGGTGGAAAGGGAAAGGAGAAGAGCGAAATGGAAAAAGATGAGAGCAATCAAGTGTAGTATTGTAACAACGGGGTGTCGACGAAGGCAAGAAATTTCATTGGTAGGTGCATAGACCTGTGCAAAGAAGAGAAGACCTTTTTATGACCAATTCAAAATAAAATAAAATTCTGTTGCTTGTACTGCATATTTCAGGAGAAACTGAAAAGAAGTTATGCCGTTCTTTTGATTTGCTTTGTATGTATGCGTGTGTGTGTTTAAAATTTAAAAGTCTGTTACATGTAAAAAAAGACCTTTTATGCAGTAGATGGAGCATCCGGCGTTTGGTTGCAGAAGCAGCACATGCAACTTTAGTCTTTTGCTTTAGGCCCTCCGCCTTTAATTTGCAGTTGGAAACGAACTGGGAAAAGTGGTGGCGACCTGTAAAAAGATGTTTTCTTCCATGGCTAACTAAATCGCAACACACTTTCAACACTTATGTATCATTTTACAGACAAATATATGCATGTTTGTACCTCAGCAGACGTGTATACTGACACATATAAGTCCAAAGTGATAAAGTTTATTTCTTTGTCCTAATGACAAACTAGAACTTTTATGTACTGTTAGATTAAGTGCGTATTTACAGTGCAGGTATTCACTTTCTTAGCATCTATCCGCTTATGTGTGAGAGAGAAGTCATTCTCAAGCAGCGAGAGGGAACGAGAAGACCGGCGCAAACCTTGACGTATCCGACTCCCTCTCCCTGCGCAGAGACGCCGCCCGGGGGAGGCCACGCAGGTGAGGACGGTGAGGGTGAGCAGGTTTGGTCAGGGCAGCCAGGGTGACTAGGGTGACGAGGCCGATGAGGCTGGTTGCAAGGGTGAAGGCTGGCGGCCCTGTCCTTCGCGGGTAAGCCCTGGCTGACTATAAGTGCTGCAGTAACACAAACCCGTACAAAAGCAAGTTTCAGTGATATTCAGGTGGGTATTTCAGGAAAGAAAGAAGGTTTATGAGTTACAGTCAATTATATTTATAGATTGGTTATTTATGTTATAAGTGCAGTATTTTTCAAACGATTTTGAAATCATAGTTCTTTGTATAGGTTTTGATTTTACTTCTGAAATGATATGTATGACACTGTAGACTCGGTGATTACATTAAGGATTTTTTTCTAAATTTAGGAAGAAACTTTTACTGAATATGAAAAAATCAAGAACTACAGGTGAAAAATCGCAAAAAAGGTCTATGCAGTGCCAATGACAGAAAGAGTAATCAGCTGTTGGGCAAGTCATCCAAATGCTTTGAAGCACGTTGCCCGACCTTGCCTTCCTTTAAACGAGCTGGCGTTTTTCAGAGCACTGCCCTCGCCCAAGGCAAAACCGGGGTGGCTGGCGACGCCTTCTTTAGTGGTAAGACAAAAAATAATGGCCACAATGATGCCAAAGAACACACCCCACTCTCCTTAAAAGTGGGGGAGTGAATACATAAATTTGATGAGTCGAGTGAGAGGGGCAGGGTGGGCATGAACCTATTGCACCTGCCATAGGGTTGGGGCAATGATACAATATATATGTATATATATAATATATATTTAATTTTATAATGGATATATTATATATATATTATGTGGGGTGTGTATATATATATTATATATATATATATATAATATATATAATACATATATATATATATATATATATATATATAATATATATATATATAAATATATATATATATATATTATTATATATAATGATAATATATATTTTATAAAATTTTATATATATATTTATATAATAATTATATATATATATATATATATATATACATATACATATATTCACACATACATATACATATACATGTACATACACATACACACAAACGTGTGTATGTGTGTGTGTGTATGTGTTTGTGTGTGTGTGTGTACACATACATACGTAATTAAATCCACCTCAGATCACAATTTTCAATGCTATATGTATCAGAAAAAATATTCTACAACTCGAGAAATAATAGCAAAACCTTAAAGGTCTGATGTGCGTCAAGCAAGCTATAAACTGACATAGTGTGGATCTTTTTTAAGTTAGCAAGTTAGACTAATACAGTCAACAATGTGCGCATATACAATCACTATAAAAAAAAAAAAAAAAAAAAAAAAAAATGTACGTATGGTACACTCTAAACTTTACAAATAGCGATTTTTTGTAGCTTGACACTGAGAGATTAATTAGAGCTGATAAAAAATAAAAAAGATAAAGAAAGATAAATAAAACTAGTGTTCTTTTTGCTTGCGTGTCGCTGGTAAATTGAAGATTAAAAACTGAAGATATTCGTACCCGTTTTATTTTTCATAGCGGCGTGCTGGTCTCAGTCGGGTTGATGGCCTGGGCAATTTGGGCTTTTTTATGACTTGTGAGTCGGTTTCATGCTTAAAAAAGGTCAAAATAACATTGGTTTCCTTTCCCGTGTACTTTCTCCCTTCTTTGACGAAAACCCAACACATTCGCTGATAATGATAAATCACGGCGCAAGAAAAGTATCTGCTCATCGTCACTCATTCTGTATCATGGGCAGTTTATTCGTCCCGACACACACGTGCACGCACATACATTAATCAAAGAGAGTAGAAAAACAATAGTTAGAACATTAAGAGAGGATATTTTTTCTTCAACAAAACGTATATAGACGAAGAGGAAATAAAAAGGTCTGATAGGAAGAGATACATAAAGAAAAAAGTATAAGAGGGAGAGGGAGAGAGAAAGAGAAAGAAAGAGAAAAAAAGGAAATAGAATGGGGGAGAAGAAAGACCAAGGAGGGAGAGAGAGTGCATGAGAAAGAGAGAGAGAGAGAGAGAGAGAGAGAGAGAGAGAGAGAGAGAAAGGGAGGAGAAAACGTAAGGTAGAGTCATAGAAAAAGACTTAAAGCCGTTTTGGTAGAACAACGGAAGTCATGCAAAAAGACTTAAAGCCGTCTTTGGTAGACTAACGGAAGTCCTAACGCGTTAAGGGTTTCGGCAACGCGCTGTGCTATTTTACGTCATCGTTTAAACTCCTCCCTTTTAGTCTGTAACCAAACCTGAAATTCGTCGCTAAAGGCCTACCCCGTGTGTATTATGCTTATCTTTTTCACCAGAAAGGCCTATCCTTGTTTATATTTTATAACTGTAATGCGTTAGATATGTTTCTAGATCGTTCTGTATGTGAGGTCAAAGAAACAAATGAAAACAGATATCTTTTCCGTTTTTTTTAACAGAGTCATTGAGAACATTGGTAACTTCCCCTCAAACACAAGATATCTCGGTTCATTTCTTCGATTTTGTATATTGTCAATTGCGTGTGTAAATATTTAAAGTTTGAACATGTAATATGGCTTTGGTAGCAATGAACACTATAGATTTTTAGGGATAGCCTTATAAGGTGAATTAAGTTAGGTAGCTAACCGATTTATGTACTCTTATGCTCCTTGTGGTCATTTTTATATTGTTAAAAAGAAATACCCTGTCTTTATTTCCAGAGAGAGAGGACATGAGCGAGGGAGAGAGAGAGAGAGAGAGAAAGCGCTCTTTTCGATTTTTTTAGGACGTCTCCCTTGGGATACTTAGTCAGAAATAATCTCTTGGGCACAAGAAAGATGCCGTTGGATCATATCGACATGCAGACTTAATTGTGACTGTGATAAAAAAAATATACTGTTTATATATGTTTATATACGCATATATGTGTATGAATAATATAATATATATATATATATATATATATAATTTTTTTTATATATATATATGTGTATATATACATACATATAAAATGTATATATATTTATATATTGTATGTATATATACATAACATACATAAATTATATTATATATTTTATATATATATATCATATATATATATATATTTTATATATAATATAAACATACAAACACACACAAAATACACACATATATGAAAGGAAAACAGCCACAATAAGAAATGAAAATAAATCGTGACGTTTCGAACTCTTCACAAATTCTCTTCAGGCGAATAAAAAATCGAAATGGATACATGAAGAGAATTTTGATAAGAATATATATTTGGTAGAGGGGACAGAACGGACAAGAGCTGAATCAGGTCTCAGGAGCAGTGTTAAGTTCGATAAGTCTGGGGAAGGCTTTGCTAACTAACGAGGAGGTGGGTCATCCAAGCCCTATTCACCAGCATCAAGCTAGAATTAGGCATTTTTCAAATTTAAATAGAAATTCTACCTTTTTTTTATACGAATTTGCTGATTTATGAATAATTTAGCGCTTTTCCAGTTTAGTGGTAACATCCATCACGTAAATGAACGAAAACGCATTTGATTCCGGGCAATCTAACTTTAAATTTCTTTTCTCGGAAGCGCTGCCGGTCTCGCTTTTAAAATTGGGGCAATCCTTAAAAGTATAGTGTGAATACCGGGAGTAGTTCAAGAACACCACTAGCCGCATTGCGTTTAACCAAAGTATTAAACACAACATGTTTGAATATTAAAAACAATGTCAAATCCAGCCCCCTTTAAAACATGTGTAATTTTTCATGGAGGGACGGATTATACGGAAGATTAATAGATTATGGCACTATTTTTTGCCCGATTTAAGAAAAACGAGGATACCCTAATTTCGAAAAAAGTTTGAAAATGACGTCGAGCTTCCGATCGATAAATTAATTACACAATCCCATATGCCCTAAGAAACATGAACGAGACAAATGACTAGTAACTACAAGTGTGATTCAAGAAAAGGTGAAGGTAATTAGCGGTGTAATAGGTTACAGTTTAAACCGAAAATTAAGCGAGCTATTTACAATGGATAAAGAACACCGATAAAGGTAATTTACCTGAATCTTCCCATTCTACTGTAAAATTCGACTGAAAAAAATCGAAAACTGAACGGTTCACTTGCCTCAAAGAAAAAAACATCAACAATCACGAAACCAAATCGTGTCGGGGGGAGAAAGACGGAAGGAGTTTAGATTCAAACATCTCGCAAGAACCGGGCTACTTCCCAAACGCGATACCATTGATTCGTTTAATAAAAAATTTGCCCTCAAAAATAAAGGCATTATTTTTGACATACAACGAATGAGATCGATAAAGCAGTTGACCGGAATAGGATCTTCTTATGAGATGAAGAAATTTTCTTTCAAGAAAATCTAGCACATCGTCAACAAGTAAACAAGGAATCTACATTAAAACTCACTAATTTCTTACCATGCGTCGGCAAGTTTCTAATCTTATCCATGAAATCCATCGAATGTTTAATATGACTATCAGAAAAGGACCCCGTAAAAGGGATATATTACGTCGCTAGCCAAGAATCTAATGGACAAGTAATGAGTTGCAAGGCGAAAAATAGGTACGCCAGTTGTAGTTTAGGAAAGCCATACAAATACGGATAGAGGATTAACGTTCTAAAGCGAGGGA
>NC_051387.1:9980633-9989779 GCF_015228065.2 Penaeus monodon
TTTTGGGGGTGTTTTGGGTTAAATTTTAAACCCCGAAAAAATGGGGTTTTTCCAAACTAAAATTTGGAAAAAACCTAACAATCATAAATCGAAAATTCGTATGAAAGAAAATTGGTGAAATTTCTATTAATTAGAAAAATGCCTAATTTTAACTTGAGTGCTGGTGAATGGGGCTTGGTGTGTGGTGTGTGTATATATATATATATATATATATATATATATATATATATATATATATATATATATATATTTACATACACACACATACATATATGTATATATATATGCATATATATAAATATATATATGCATATATATTTAAATATACATACATATATATATAAATATACATGCATATATATTATATATATATTTACATACACACACACACACACACACACACACACACACACACACACACACACACACACACACACACACACACACACACACAAATATATATATATATATATATATATATATATATATATATATATATATATATATATATATATAGGCATATGTATACAGTGTACTTTTTATCATTTATATAGGCATATATATATACATATATATATATATATATATATATATATATATATATATATATATATATATATATATATATATATATATATATATAGGCATATGTATAGTGTAGCTTTTATCACAGTCACTATGATGTTTGTAAGTCAGTATGATCTAACGGCATCATTCTTGTGCCCAAGAGATTATTTCTGACTAAATATGCCAAGGGAGACGTCCTAAAAAAATCGAAAAGAGCGCTTTCTCTCTCTCTCTCCTTTTTTCTTGTGTATCTCTTCCTATCAGTCCGTCTGATTCCCTCTTCTTCTATATACGTTTTGTTGTAGAAAAAAGGTCCTCTCTTATTGTTCTAACTATTGTTTCTCTGCTCTCTTTGGTTGATGTATGTGCGTGTATGTGTGTCGGGACGAATAAACTGTCCATGATACAGAATGAGTGACGATGAGCAGGTACTTTTCTTGCGCCGTGATTTATCATTATCAGCGAATTTGTTGGGTTTTCGTCAAAGAAGGGAGAAAGTACACGGGAAAGGAAACCAATATTATTTTGACCTTTTCTAAGCATGAAACCGACTCACAAGTCATAAAAAAGCTCAAATTGCCCAGGCCATCAACCCGACTGAGACCAGCTTGCGCTATGAAAAATAAAACGGGTACGAATATCTTCAGTTTTTAATATTCAGTTTACCAGCGACACGCAAGCAAAAAGGACACCATTTTTATTCTTCTTTCTTTATCTTTTTTATCAGCTTTTATCATTTTTTTCTGATACATCTGGCATTGAAAATTGTGATGTGAGGTGGATTTAATTATGTATGCATATGTACACACACACATATACTCACGTTTGTGTGTATGTATGCATGTGTACACACACACACATACACACGTTTGTAGGTTATGTATATGTATGTGTGGATATATGTATATGTGTGTGTGTGGGCGTATGTGTGTATATCTATACACACACACATGTACACACACACACGCACGCACACACACACATATATATATACATTATATATATAGATATATATACATATATATATTTACATGTATATATATTACATATATATATGGACTCAAACTCTCATTGTCCCATCCCATGGCGGTTGCAATAGGTTCATGGCCAGCCTGCCCCTCTCACTCGACTCATCAAAAGTTATGTATTCACTCCCCCACTTTTAAGGAGAGTGTGTGTGTGTGTTTATTTTGCTATCATTGTGGCCATTATTTTTTTTTGTCTTACCACTAAAGAAAGCGTCGCCAGCCACCGCCGGATTTCTCTTGCGAGGGCAGTGCTCTGAGAAACGCCATGCTCGTTTAAAGGAAGGCAAAGGTCTGGGCAACGTGCTTTCAAAAGCATTTTGATTGACTTGCCCCAAGCAGCTGATTACTCTTTCTGTCATTCTGGCACTGCATAGACCTATTTTCACCTGTAGTTCTTGATTTTTTCATATTTAGCAAAAGTTTCTTCCTAAATTTAGAAAAAAAATCCTTAATGCAATCATTGTGTCTACAGTGTCATATATATCAGTTCAGAAGTAAAATCAAAACAAAGAACTATGATTTCAAAATCGTTTGAAAAATATTGCACTTATAACACAAATAACCAATCTATAAATATAATTGACTGTAACTCATAAACCTTTTTTCTTTCCTGAAATACCCACCTGAATATCACTGAAACTTGCTTTTTGTAACAGGTATTGTGTTACTGCAGCACTCATAGTCAGCCATGGCTCTACCCCGCGGAAGGACAGGGCCGCCAGCCTTCACCCTTGCGACCAGCCTCGTCAGCCTCGTCACCCTAGTCACCCTGGCTGCCCTGACCAATCTGCTCACCCTCACCGTCCTCACCTGCGTGGCCTCCCCCGGCGGCGTCTCTGCGCAGGGAGAGGGAGTCGGATACGTCAAGGTTTGCGCCGGTCTTCTCGTTCCCTCTCGCTGCTTGAGAATGACTTCTCTCTCACACATAAGCGGATAGATGCTAAGAAAGTGAATACCTACACTATAAATCTGCACTTAATCTAACAGTACATAAAAGTTCTAGTTTGTCATCAGGACAAAGAAATAAACTTTGTCACTTTGGATTTGTATGTGTCAGTATACACGTCTGCTGAGATACAAACACATGCATATATTTGTCTGTAAAATAATACATAAGTGTTGAAAGTGTGTTGCGATTTAGTTAGCCATGGAAGAAAACACCTTTTTACAGGTCGCCACCACGTTTCCCAGTTCGTTTCCAAACTGCAAATTAAAGGCGGAGGGGCTAAAGCACAAGACTCAAGTTGCATGTGCTGCTTCGTGCAACCAAACGCCGGACTGCTCCATCTACTGCATAAAAGGTCAGTTTTACATGTAACAGACTTTTCAATTTACACACACACGCATACATACAAAAGCCAATCAAAAGAACGGCATAACTTCTTTTCAGTTTCTCCTGAAATATGCAGTACAAGCAACAGAATTTTATTTTATTTTGAATTGGTCATATAAAGGTCTCTCTTCTCTTGCACAGGTCTATGCACCATACCCAATGAAAGTCTTGCCTTCGTCGACATCCCGTTGTTACAATACTACACTTGATTGCTCTCCATCTTTTCCATTTCGCTCTTCTCCTTTCCCTTTCCACCATTACCCACTGTCTTACTATAAAATAGCATATATTGATCCCCTGACCTTCATAAACCCAAATGGATCTGAGTACTTACCAGCATAGCCCTTATCAACCTTTTATATCCAGTCTCAGTGGCTATCTCATCTTCAGACCCTTATTATTCCCACACTAAACTATCTCCTTCATTCTTCAACATCTTACAAATCCTGCTCCACTATCCAAATCTTTCTCACACTGCATTTTTACATCAGCCAAGCATAATGTACATACTATATTGTTTGAGGTTACCCACGATTTCCATCTCCCGTCCCTTTGTTTTGCTAGCCTTGCTAATGTGAGATGTTTCGCTCTACAGACAATGTGTGTAGCCTGTACAGGGCTCGGGTGTCCCAGAGTTGGTCAGGTTACGCCTCCGCCTCCGAGGCCAATACCTTCGCTACGTGCTACTCCTCGTGGGCCTATCGTGACATCTCCCACTTGACCACTGTCACTGCCACTTCTTACTATGGTAGCCGCTTGCCTGCCCACACAGTCGATGGCTACTATTGTAATTTCGATGGAAATTACTGCACTTCCGTTTCTGGTGGCCATGCGATGAAAGTCAATCTGCCTGAACCGATGGCCATCAGTGTTGTCCGAGTGCAAGGGTGGTCTAGTACACAGCTCCCCGAGGTGTTCTTCGGTAATTCGTCTGTATATTCCGAAAACCCGATGATCGCCACCAGAGCTGAAACAACACTGGACGCTTATTACATCATCACCGTGAACCCGCCACAGGGCATGGTGGGCAATTTTCTTTTCTTTCGGAGCCTGAACAGCTACTTCCATGCCTGTGAGATTGTCATTATTCCCTTTTAATGGCCATGTATTACAAGGTAGCTGAAACTGGAACTACCTCTATGAAAATTACCTCTTTTGTGCAATTCTCTTTATCTATCTGTTTATCTCAATCTCTCTATCCCTTTATGCAATTATTTTCGAGAAAACTATGGTTCTTTTACGTTTATTAGTTCGAGTTCCAGTAAATAAAAAAAAAAAAATTTATGCATTACAGAAAAAATAACACGCCTTTTTCGTGTTTTCCTTAAATTGTTTATAAAATTTCACTCTAAATTGCATTATTCTGTCACTGGGGCATGCAAATTTTTCAGAGTAAGAGCCAGATGAGATTTTTGGGAGCAACCTGCTACTTAAAGATTTTCTTCTGGAAAACATGCAAATCAGTGAGATGGTTGGTGCTGTTTGGCATCGAGTGATTTGCTCTCAAGCTCGCTGGGCGAGAAAGACAGCAGAGGAAAGTCATTAATATGGCTGTTGGAGACTTTAGCAATAACACTCAATTCAAAATACGAAGTCAGACTGCAGAAATCATCTTTATCTCAAGATATATCAAATACCAGGCAATACAATTTACAAGCTTTTACTAATTGCCTGCGATTTATTTCAGATATACACTAAAATCAAAATATTCTTACAAGCGCATTCCTTATGAGCATCAGTATGTTATCTTATTTCAGACACACTTGTGATTATGAGTGATCATTAAACTCAGTTTTGGAAAGGAGGGAGTATTTAAAAAAGACGGAAACAAAAAGAAATGGGAAAATATGAAGGTAAAAGGCATAGCGAAAGAAAAATACGAAGATAGAAAGAGCCAGGCAGACATCAGCTATAGCATAACAGTCTTTGATGATAATGTATATATATATATATATATATATATATATATATATATATATATATATATATATGTGTGTGTGTGTGTGTGTGTGTGTGTGTGTGTGTGTGTGTGTGTGTGTGTGTGTGTTTTCTTTCTTCTTTTTTCTTTTATGAAAGAGGTAATGGCTTTCTATTTGTCTTTGGTGTTCATTCTCCTCCGGACTTCTTTTTTATGTACGTGTGTTTGTGTTTGTTTAGGAGTGTGTTTAGTTATGTGTGCATTTATGTTTGTGTGTGTGTGTTTGTGTAACGATGGCCGATGAGCGGTAGAGTGAAGACAAGTCGCGTCTAGCACTATGCGGAAATCTTGGGCAGCGGCAAAGGTGAAACAGACTTCTTGCTTGTTTGTCGCAGTATATTGTAGCGAGAGAGAATGGTACAACTGACGGACAGATGTTCAGTCCGGCCAGCGTGCTGTAGACTGTCTGCCTGTCGCTCGCAGGCAACACTCTTTTAAACAAACTGAACTAGGAAACTCACAAGGGTTGCGATGTACTCGGAAGTGTGGAGGAGAGGATGAGGTGATCGTGTATACGGGGCGGCGTCGCGAGGTGAAAGGACTGCGGATGTCGCGTCCGTTGTCATGTCTAGCAAAGGTTTGGTATGTAGAGGCTAGTGTTACTATATCTATAAGTTAATGTGTATGGCAATGGTAGAGTAAGGGAAGGAGTCTACTGCAAGTGGTTCCAGGGGAGTCCTTTAGGGTTATGCGAAGAAAAGGGAAAACACTTAAGGTTTCTTAGTGGGCCTTCCTGCCAGAGATTAGATGTTGAAATGGGCCGTATAAGAAATGTGTGTGAAATGGGTCTTACAGTTTGTGTGTGTGTGTGTGTGTGTGTGTGTTGTGTTGTGTGTTGTGTGTGTGGTGTGTGTGTGTGTGGTGTGTGTGTGTGTGTGTGTGTGTGTGTGTGTGTGTGTGTGTGTGTGTGTGTGTGTGTGTGTGTGTGTGTGTGTGTGTGCTTTACTTCCCTCCCTCACATTTATTTCAAATTTAATAATGTTACCCCACAATAAAAGTTTTTTTCAGTTAAGAGAACACTGTAGAATTTAGCTATGACTAAAACATTTTATGTTAAAGCCAAATCAATTGTACTGACACCCGGTGAACTAGTTCGACGAACGTAAACAGGACATACAAATTATGCTTACAAAGAGGTAACTCTCTAAAATAGATTTACCCTTCGATAACTTGCTAGCCCAAACACCAAAGTCTCTGCTTCATCCAATGTCTTGTCTCGGCGGATATATAGGCCTAAATTTTTCCAGGCCGTGTCGACAAAAAAACGAGAAAATAAAACTCACTGCAAGAACCAGCGCTGCTAGAATTCCGTAGTCCTAATCATCGCAAATTTTATAGATTAAGAATAAAATGGAAAGTGTTTATATGTGGGATGGCTTTCATTCTAGCAAGTGAATTTTTATTTCTGTATTTTCAACTTATGAAGAGTGGAAAATATAATGGAGAAATTTAATTCAAAGATGAGCCAACATTTGCTTTCATTTATAAAGAAAGTAGATGAAAAAAGGCAAGCCAAGTTTTTATTATTAAGCTTCGAACTAATGTTATGAGGATTCGAAACAGCCTATTCGCACTGGATTCCGATAAACATATCTTTCTGTCCCGTTTACAAGTAATTTTGTTCAAATAGACAATTAAAGAATGAAAGTAAAATGGCTTTACAATATTTTTCCTCTTTCTATTGCTCTTATATCCCATCGCAGAGTCTAAAATACAGATTTCCGTAAAAGCGAAGCACCACAAAATCTTGGCACTTTTACACGTAGCAGACGAATTTTGGTAATATAGCAAACCTGCAGGTGCTGCCTACTTACTTTAACGTTAGTCTTATTTTTTATATTGTGGTTAAAGCGGGAATAGTTATATTAAAGAGATTCTTTTCCAAGTCAGTTTCGCATTTTCAGTTACAGAGAACGTGAAAGACTAAAAAGGCTGAGCCAGTTTTCGAATCCTTTAGTGCAAAGTGAAGAAGCAAGTAGTGAAATTTAGATAAAAATAAAGGTGATCGCTACCTGGAAGTCTGTACTATAATCAGAAGAAATTTTTATCTCTGTAGCGTTCATATAAGCCCTTTTTCTGCTTTGGGTAACATTCAAAGTAGAATGAAAAATAAGCAGAATTGGGGTTTCCGCGCAACAACTCGTCTTATGATATGCTACTCACAGAACACCCATCACCCACCTTCTCAGTCGGCAGATCTATAAATGTTTTTCTTTCTTTCTTTCTTTGTAACCAACCAACCAAGTTATTTATCAAGATTTGTTTAGCAGCTCATGAGTGTCATGTTACGCAGTTTGAATTTATTACATGATACCTTTTCGGGAAAAGTCAGCTCATGACGACCATAATTCCATGTGAAAGAAATCTTATTTTTTTTGTTTGACAAAAATTACTAAGTTTCAATTGATTTATTGAGGCTACTTAAAGGCTACTTAAAGTATGGGGAAAAGCTTTTAATGAAAAGAACTACTGTCCGTCAGCCGGAAATCAGAAAATGGAAAGGCACAGAGGTCGCTCTGGAGTACGATAACTTTCCAAGGAACTAGGAATGTAATGTATTCACATTACCAATATGAATACTAACTTTATTGACGTTAATATGTTGATATTAAAGAATGTTTAGTTCATATTGATTATAACCATTAATTAAGAATATGTGTCATTGTGACTCTTCGCTGTAGAAAAAAAAAAATCAGAAGCTTTCTGATATTTCATTTCTAGGAACATTATACCACTGGCAGTATGTTGAAAATCATATCTCAATATGAAAGTCGCATTTTTGGCTATTTTGTAAGGTCGGACTACACAATGGCATGAAATGTGAAATTAAATAGATCATGAAAAATTACATCTAGCAGTGACTGACAATTGCCCATAGCATAACGGACCATGAGAGTATCCAGACATCCAAGGAAGAACAAAAGTAACGAGGAGAGGGAGAGAAAAGAGAGATTAAGATTGGGCTACAGAGAAAGGTGGAGGAAATAAGAATGAGAGGTGGAGAGCAAAGAGAAAGAGTAAAAGAAAGAATAGGAAGTAAAGAGAAGAGAATGAAAGACTGTAAGATTCGGAGAGAGACAAAAAGAAGGCCAAGTGAGGGGAAATAAAGATGGAACGAGAAAGAGAGGGGGGGGAAGTGGAAGAAAGAAATAGAGACTGTGCTGAAAGGTATAAATCTTCTGTTAATAATTAAAGAGACGGTGGGCAGCGTCACCAATACATGTGGCAAATGGCTTTAGTCCCTCAGTGATAGAAGTCTGGACAGGAGCGGCTCATCCGACGGCACTCGGAGTGTGTTTGAAGAAGGTTCACCACTGAGAAAGAGGGAGACAGAGAGATACACAGGTAGACAGACAGGTATATAAAGTATTGGGTGCTTGAATGGATACAGCATCCGTTTATTGACATATATAGTTAAAGCTACGAGTTCAAGAGTGTCCTGGTGATTCGACTAAATTAACATCAAAGAAGTTTGTGATAGGCTGTATAATAGGATCAGGAACTTTTTTTTTTTTTTTTTTTTTTTTATAAAAGTCATTTTTTGAGATATCGACGAATTAGAATACACATGCTTATATGTATGTATGTATTCGTCTTATTCCCTATCACGTTATGAAACCGAACTTTTAGGCTTTGGTTTAGTGTTTGCTACCAAACATAGCGCTAATCACTATTTAGATTAAAAGTCTTGATATTTTCATTGCGAGGCAAAACAAATCCTCGATTAAAGATCTCAGCTACCTTAAAGGTGTTATGTTAAATCCGATTCTTGATTTATTTGACGATTTCAAAGGCTTACCCCGACATTATTTTTTGCCCACCACATTACTTAAACGCAATTTGGACATAATTACCAAGGCCGACAAAGGTAATAACGTAGTTATCCTTAATAAATATGATTATATAAGCAAAGCTCATTCCCTCCTGAACGGCAACTCAACGTATCAAAAACTGCGTTCCAACCCTTACCTTTCTGTCACGGAATCATTTCGTAAAAACCTCAGACGTATTGCTGCCATATGTCCTGACCCCAAATTCTTTGACCACTTAAGAATGGTTAATCCCTCTATTCCGTATTTTATGGCCTTCATAAAAGTCACAAACGACGTCCCTAAGGCTATTATTTCGTTTGCACTCAGTTATTCGTCCATAACCTTAGCGAGCGTATATCTCTTTTATGGGGTCCTTTTCTGATAGTCTATTAACATCGATGGATTCTGGATAAAGGGTTTGAAATTGA
>NC_051387.1:9989879-10000273 GCF_015228065.2 Penaeus monodon
GCCTTATAAGGTGAATTAATTTAGGTAGCTAACGATTTTTACCTTGCTCCTTGTGGTCATTTTTATATTGTTAAAAAGAAATACCCTGTCTTTATTTCCAGAGAGAGAGGACATGAGCGAGGGAGAGAGAGAGAGAGAGAGAAAGCGCTCTTTTCGATTTTTTTAGGACGTCTCCCTTGGCATACTTAGTCAGAAATAATCTCTTGGGCACAAGAATGATGCCGTTGGATCATATCGACATGCAGACTTAATTGTGACTGTGATAAAAAAATATACTGTTTATATATGCTTATATATACGCATATATGTGTATGAATATATATATATATATATATATATATATATATGTGTATATATACATACATATATATGTATATATATTTATATATATGTATGTATATATACATACATACATACATATATATATATATATATATATATATATATATATATATATATATATATAAACACACACACACACATATACATATATGAAAAGGAAAACAGCCACAATAAGAAATGAAAATAAATCGTGACGTTTCGAACCCTGCACGAATTCCTCTTCAGGCGAATAATAAATCGAAATGGATACATGAAGAGAATTTTGATAAGAATATATAGTGGTAGAGAGACAGAACGGACAAGAGCTGAATCAGGTCTCAGGAGCAGTGTTAAGTTCGATAAGTCTGGGGAAGGCTTTGCTAACTAACGAGGAGGTAAGGTCATCCAAGCCCTATTCACCAGCACTCAAGCTAGAATTAGGCATTTTTCTAATTAATAGAAATTCTACCTTTTTTTTTATACGAATTTGCTGATTTATGAATTAATTTAGCGCTTTTCCAGTTTAGCTGGTAACCTCCATCACGTAAATGAACGAAACACGCATTTGATTCTCTGGCATATCTAACATTAATTCTTTTCTCGGAAGCGCTACCAGTCTCGTTTATGTAAAACTTGGGGCAATCCTTACAAGGTATAGTGTGAATACCGGGAGTAGTTTCAAGAACACCACTAGCCGCATTGCGTTTAACCAAAGTATTACGTAACATATTTGAATACTTAAAACAATGTCAAATCCAGCGCCTTTAAACATGTGTAATTTTTCATTGAGGGACGGATTATACGGAATGATTAATAGATTACTGGCACTATTCTGTGCCTGATTTAAGAAGAAACGAGGATATCCTAATTTCGAAAACGTTTAAAAAATGACGTCGAGCTTCCGATCGATAAATTAATTATCACAAATCCTATATGCCCTAAGAAACATGAACGAGACAAATGACTTAGTAACATACAACGTGTGATTCAAGAAAAGGTGAAGGTAATTAGCGGTGTAAGTAGGTTTACAGTAAACCGAAAATTTAAGCGAGCTATTTACAATGGATAAAGAACACCGATAAAAGGTAATTTACCTGAATCTTCCCATTCTACTGTAAAATTCTACTGAAAAAAATCGAAATCTGAACGGTTCACTTGCCACAAAGAAAAAATATCAACATCACGAAACCAAATCGTGTCGGGAGGGAGAATAGAGGAAGGAGTTCAGATTCAAACATCTCGTAAGAACCGGGCTACTTCCAATCGCGATACCACTGATTCGTTTATAAAATTCGCCGTCAAAAGTAAAGGCATTATTCTTGACATACAAACGAATGAGATCGATAAAGCAGTTGACCGGAATAGGGATCTTCTTATGAGATGAAGAAATTTTCTTTCAAGAAAATCTAGCACATCGTCAAGCGTAAATAGTAAACAAGGAATCTACATTAAAACTCACTAATTTCTTACCATGCGTCGGCAAGTTTCTAATCTTATCCATGAAATCCATCGAATGTTTAATATGACTATTAGAAAAGGACCCCATAAAAGGAGATATATTACGCTCGCTAGCCAAGAATCTAATGGACAAGTAACTCAGTTGCAAGGCGAAATAATAGGTACGCCATGTTTGTGAGTTTTAGGAAAGCCATAAAAATACGGAATAGAGGGATTAACCGTTCTAAAGCGAGGGAGACTTTGGGGTCAGGACATATGACAGCAATACGTCTGAAGTTTTTACGAAATGATTCCGTGACAGAAAAGTAAGGGTTGGAGCGCAGTTTTTGATACGTAGAGTTGTCCTTCAGGAGGGAATGAGCTTTGCTTATATAATCATATTTATTAAGGATAACTACGTTATTACCTTTGTAGGCCTTGGTAATTATAATGCCCAATTGCGTTTAAGTGATTTGGTGGGCAAAAAATAATGTCGGGGTAAGCCTTTGTAATCGTCAAATAAATCAAGAATCGAATTTAACATAACACCTTTAAGGTAGCTGAGATCTTTAATCGAGGATTTGCTTTGCTTCGCAGCAGTGAAGCTATCAAGACCTTTAATATTCCCTAAACGGTGATTAGCGCTAGGTTTGGGCAAACGATAAAAAAACCTAAAGATCGTTCTGAAGCTGGGGAGCCTTGCACTACATATGGTCATCAAGCCACGACCAGTGTAGTTAAAATTGGCATTTTTTTGATACATTAGATTGTTTCATGAATTTGCTGATTAATCAAGATAACTACGTTTTCCGTTTTAGCTTGGTACTTATATCCTAATTGCGTTCAGTTATTTTCCACTTAAATGACTTTTTCCGTTTCCTTTTTTAATTCGTCCAACACAACACACACACCAAATTAACACAAACACCAAAGGACAGACCATCAACAGGATTTGCTTTGTATACAGTAAGCTATCAAGATTTATATATAAAGTATTACTATTTTGTAATAACAAATAAATTCGTTGTGAATATCTGGAACCTTATAACTAACGATAGGTAAGGTATAGATACACATAATTAAAATTGGCATTTTATTAATTAATATAATATAGTATTTTATATACGAATTGCTAATTTATATTAATTATACTTTTATTTATGGTATTTCATACGTAAATATAAAGTAGATTTTATATATATTTCTTACATATATATTTATTTTATATATTATATTATAGTTACTGTGTTTTATGTCAAATTATGTACATACATACACACAACAGCCACACCACTGCACACATACACTCTCTCAATTATTGTATATAGTATTTATGATTATCCCTTCCTAACCAAGTTATGTAACATGATAATATATTGTAATTATGTCCCCTACATACACACATTTTATTCCAACTATTCATTCCACTGGCAGCAGCAAGGCGCTTCAACATAAATTAAAGGGCGGCCACCTTCCGATTGGATGCCGTTCCTCACCAACCTCGCTTGTGCAGGAGGTGACCTTACCAACCACTACGTTTATTCTAGGGATATATCTTTTTTATCGATAGCAGTCATAAGCGAGCATTAAAAAAATTGAAACTATATGACGATTGTATTATGCGTCGGTTGCACTAGTACGACCACAACGTGAGAAGAGTGATTAAAAACACACATGCTAATATATATATATATATATATATATATATATATATATATATATATATATATATATATCTATATATATCATATATTATATAAAAAAACAATGTATACACATGTAATAATAAACACACACACAACACACACACCACAAACTATGACAACATGTATATAAACACACACTTTATAAATATATATATATACATAAACACACACATATTTTTATTTTATATATATATATATATATATATATATATATATATATATGAATACATACATACATATAAGCGGGTATGTGTATTCTAATTCATCGGCATCTCAAAAATGACACATTTACAAAAAAAAAAAAGGAAAAAAAAATCCGGATTCTATTATACAGCCTGTTATCACAAGTTTCCTTAAGTTAATTTAGTCAAGTCACCAGGATACTCTTGAACTCATAGCTTTAACTATGAATAAACGGATGCTGTATCCATCCATGCACCCAATACTTTATATATACCTGTCTGTCTACCTGTGTATCTCTCTGCCTCCCTCTTAGTGGTGAACCTTCTTCAAATACACTCCGAGTGCCGTCAGATGAGCTGCTCCTGTCCAGACTTCTATGACTGAGGGACTAAAGCCATTTGGCACAAGTATTGGAGACGCTGCCCACCGTCTTTTTAATTATTGACAGAAGATTCATACCAGTCTCCATTTTCTTTCTTCCATTGCCTCCCCACCTCTCTCTCTCTCTCGTTCCTTCGCTATTTCCTCCCACTTGCCATTCTCTTTGTCTCCCTCCCAACCTTTTAGCCTTTCATTCTCTTCTCTTTACTTCCTATTATTTCTCTTACACACTCTCTTTGCTCTCCACCTCTCATTCTTATTTCCTCCACCTTTCTCTGTAGTCCAATCTTAATCTCTCACTTTTCTCTCTCTCTCCCTCCTAGTTTTTCTCTTTCTCCTTTTTTGCTCCACCCATCATCTCTCTCTCCAGTTGTATAAGTATATGGATGAGTACACCCTTTCCCAGCCGTAAAGGAGCTTCCTTCTGCTTCCCACAAATTATATTAGTTTTAACACGTTGAAAGGGACTCATTTCGTTACTTCTGATCTTCCTTGGAAGTCTGGATACTCTCATAGTCCGTCATTCTATCAAGCACTGCTAGATGTAATTTTTCATGATCTTGTTTAATTTCACATTTCATGCCATTGTGTAGTCCGACCTTACAAAATAGCCAAGAATGCGACTTTCATATTGAGATATGATTTTCAACATACTGCCAGGGGCATAATGTGCCTAGAAGTAAAATATCAGTAAGGCCTTCTGAATATGTTTTCCTGTTCTTTTCAACAATGACAGACATCCTTAATTAATGGTTATAATCAACTATGAACTAAACATTCTTTAATATTAATATATTAGCGACAATAAAGTTAGTATTCATATTGGTAATGTGTCCTCACAGAAGGAGAATCAAGTAGGCATTTACACTTTAACTGCACATAGAGCGTTCGCAGATCAGGCGTGTAACCAACATATCTACGATTACGGAATATTTTAGATGTGGGCGAGACAAGGTCGTGAAGCACAGTATGTCGAGAACCTTTGCACCATAATAATAAAATTAAGGACATAACAATGATTATAAAAAGTCTTCATGATAATAATGATGATGATTATAAAAATTATCATTATTGATCATTATGATGATAGTAACTGTTACAACATTGATAAGGATAGTTATCAATAATTATTACAAGAGTAAATATATATGAATATATTTATGTGTGTGTATATATATATATATATATATATATATATATATATATATATTTTTGATTTTATAATTCTGAATAAGATAATAACGGTAATTTAAATAATTGTTGATATTATATTCTGATAATGATAGTAACTTATTAATGATAATGAAAATAAAAACACTAGTAATAATGATAATAGTAAAATAACTATTTAGTAATATTACTGATAGTGATATTAATAGTAATCATAACCGTAGTAATGATGATGATAATAAGAACAATACCAATGTAAAAAATAAAAAGGATAAATATCGATTAGTTCCTTGGAAAGTTATCGTACTCCAGAGCGACCTTTGTGCATAGGCTAGCCTTTGCATTTTCTGATTTCCGGCTGACGGACTTTAGCTCTTTTCATTAATAGCTACTGATTTTCCCCGTGTTCTAAGTATATTATTGCTTTGATAGGTTACAACTGATTGACACACAATGTGATCATGAAATTCATGATAATCAAGATTATCAGCTCGAAGGTGTGAGGACCGAATAGTTTTAAAAAAATTATTTCATTTCGTTTTTGCATATATACAATATAATGCGAAAGATTACTATACATAACAAATACAATAACATACTAGGAAACAATTCATTAACAAAACATTCGTATGAAAATGCAAAAAAGTCTATTATGGCAAGAAATAGGCCGGTGTCTAAGCTTGAAACACATCGGGCTTGCGTTTCAACTTAGGGGCTAAGGTTCACACTTTGGTTTAATTGGTTTAGGGCACCTTAGGATTGTCAAATTCTGTATCTTGATTATCTTGCAGACGGTTTTTTTCAATTGAGAAATTAATGGTATATCACCATCTGAATAATGAACTTGTACGAGTTTATCTGATGTATTTCTGATAAAGGTAGACCAGTTCTATCAATTGCCACATTTAAAGCTATCGATTTATGAGAGAGAGAGAGAGAGAGAGAGAGAGAGAGAGAGAGAGAGAGAGAGAGAGAGAGAGAGAGAGAGAGAGAGAATGCACTGTAAGGGATCAATAGACAGAGGGGGGGGGGGGTATGAGAAGGGGAGAGAGAGGATGGATCATATATCTTGAGATTTTCTTAATACACCTCTGTTGCCTCGGGTTAGCTGTTTGGTAATCTGAAATAGTAAAGGAAGTAAACTTTGTTGAAAGAGAGAGAGAGAGAGAGAGAGAGAGAGAGAGAGAGAGAGAGAGAGAGAGAGAGAGAGAGAGAGAGAGAGAGAGGGAGGGCGAGAGAGAGAAATATGTATGTATATATAAATACATATATATAGTGACTCAAAATGGGAATCCTATTACTTTGACATATTTTAACATCCTTGTTATCAGCACGTTATTGCTATTATACTGGCATTGTTTCTGATTGAAGTGAGTGTTTAAATAAGCGTATGTGCTTGACATGGAGAGACGGGAAAGATTAGAACAGAAAGAGAGGAATTGAGGAGAACAAACAATGTGAAGAATAAAAATAGCAATGACATTTTCGTGTAGTTTTTGCTATCCTGCATGAAAAAGGTAAGCAAAGAAGACAGCAGTTCTACATCAGAGGCCAATATAAAACAACATAAACGAATTATATGATTCCCTAACCGATTTCCTACAAAACATCTGTACACACACACATACATGCTCAAGCACACACGTATGCACAAACATTTGCAATTATCATGATCGCGTGACCCTCGTAATTTTCTTCAGCTCAATCCCATATTCATAACTATCACCGAAATTCTTTCGATGAACGACTCTTTGGCGAACCTTAATCCTAATGAAATTTGTATAAAGTCATGAGGGCAAGACGTCTGGCAACACATGAAAACAATACAGATATAACACACATGCCAGAAATAATAAATGGATCCCTTTGATAGATTTTCTTTCTCATGAAACCTTGTTTTGCCATGTGAGATACATTCACAAGATCTGTATGAACTATGCTAGGGTCAGATCACCAGTTGGCCCAACTAATATGTTAGTCTGCTCAATGATATAGATACCAGTCTATAGTGCTACCACTGCGTAGTTTACAAATGATATCGCCCTGTATTTTTTTTCTTACGAATGCAAATTTCCACTAA
Organism: Penaeus monodon; assembly: GCF_015228065.2. Classification (NCBI taxonomy): domain Eukaryota; kingdom Metazoa; phylum Arthropoda; class Malacostraca; order Decapoda; family Penaeidae; genus Penaeus; species Penaeus monodon. The sequence goes on from NC_051387.1 coordinate 9,997,158, forward strand.
AAATATTGACTGCTGCTTCACTTTCTTTGCTTATATGGTGCTGTTAGCTTAGCATATTTTTCTCGGTCCTCCTCCCAATTGTTCGACTTATCTAAGAATTACGTCACCTCCAGAATTTTATTTTTCTGTGAGAAAGCGGCGTGATATAAAGCTCTTCCTGATTGTATTTTACGGAAGTCAAGTTCATACTGTTATCTGTTAGTTCGACGAATCTAAGCAGTACAGAAAAAATATGCTTATCCAACAGCATTATACAGGCGAAATAAGGTGAAGAGCGTACCCTAAAGTTGCTATTTTTGCTCAAACAACTGATACAGATAATAACCACTTCAGTAGCCCAAACTATATCCTATAGGCTTAATCACATTGATATTGGAAGTATAATATCAATATGAGGAAAGCGCGCAGAATCTGTGCAAATAAACAAGATGCAACACAGATATGTAATGCTGTACAAGAAATATGCAGACTAAAGGGCTTCATCAAACACAAATTTGACCAATCAGCTAATCATAGGGTGTGATGGGGGACAAGAAAACAATTGCTTTTCTCTCATTAGAATTAATGACTTGCTTTATACTATGCTCATAACAATAATGTTGATTGTTTATAAGAGCCCTTCACATCAGCCACTAAATAAAAAAACGCCCCTAGAATTAGAGGGTACCACTCCTATACGGACACGGGAATGACGGGCTTATTGACTTATGTCAGTGACACTAAACCACATAAGCCGGTGCAGAAGTCTGATGACAATAATGTGCAATATCAGCATTTACATATTCGAACAGCCTCTGGGTTTTTCTCTCTGTACAATGTATGTGCAAGGTGTAGAAAATTTCAAACTGATTCAATGCCCAACTTTCAGAATCACGCCACAATATGCATGGGAGATTTTAATGATAGATATTATACATTATAGTCAATGCAATGAAAAGGGCGAAGAGTTCCAAAATTTTGTGAATAATAGATCTATGACCGTATGATACAGACCGGGAAACTCACGTGGCGGGGGGCAGGCTAGATTATGTAATAGGAAGGGATCTTGTGCATGGAAACATCAGAAGCATTCTTGCAACAGAGCTAATCAGTGACCACTTTGCAATAGTAACGAGATACGCTGTTGATAATAGTCAGTCTGCAAAAACAAATAGGCTTAGAATTTCTATTCCGCCTTACTTTGAGCAACACTTTCAATCACGTATTTATGACTGGTATAACGATTACACAGTAACGAGTGTTGGTAAATTATTCTCGTACATGTTGAAAGTGGTCACTGATTACTACAACACCTGGGTCTGTCCAAAGAAAAACTTGAAGAGCAACAACTCACAGCGCTCCAAACAACCTAAGTAGGTCGGTGACCCTACACTTTCTTTCTTTTTTTTCACTAATAAGGGAAAAAAGCGAGTTCTGGAGGTTTTTGATAGCTACAAGCAAGACAGTACCCATGACAACCTTATTCAGTTTCCTAAGGCTAACAAAAATCTACGGGAATTAAAGAGTCATTTCAGAAATGAATACTTTGAAGAGTCGCTGTCTACAGTATAGTCTGTTCGAATTGCAAAGTTAATCAAAGTTGTCACTGACTACTATAACACATGGGTCTGTTCACGAAAACTCTCGAAGAAAAAGAGGCCCCAGGCCTCCTATGCACCGGGGTGGATCAATGACCCTATTTTGGCCAAGGAACATAAACGGGTCCAGGAGCTTGCTAATTGTTATAAAGATAGTAAGACGACAGATAATCTTCTGCAGTTTCTTAAGCCAACAAGGAATTCAGGGAATTAAAAACTCAGATTCGTAGTAAACACTGGGAACAATTTCTGCAAGGTATCAATAGTCAAACCTCTGTGGCTGACATGTGGAGAAAAATTAATAGGCTGACAGGTAAAACTCACAACACCGCAGTTCCACAGTCCACAAGAGCAGGCTAATATGCTGCTAGAGCAGTGGGCCGGGAATTCTCAGCTAAGCTCACTCCCACAAGGGATAAAAGATCAACTAGACAAGTCGAAAATAGATCGGAACTTTAATATAGCAGTAGCCTGTGCTGCTATTGACCCCTCCGACTTTGCCGAAATAACCGAGTGGGAACTAAGTAATGCCCTTCTGAAAGGTAAGGCAACCGCCCCTGGCGAAGATGGCATTACTTACAGCGTCCTTCGCCACATTGCTCAGGTACCAGGCAACCCACTTTTGCACCTGTATAGACTCAGCCTATCACAAGGAATCATCCCAAGCTCCTGGACTAAAAGCTTAATCATTCCCATACCTAAACCTAATACTGACAAATACAGGCCCATTTCCTTGACCTCCTGTCTGTGCAAAGTACTTGAGAGGATAATACTGAACAGGCTTATGTATCGCATAAATGCTAAGTTATCCCCCAGACTGTATGGATTTCTTCCAGGGCGTAGCAGTCAGCACTGTTTTGCAGAATACTTAACAAACACAAACCCAGGCATGCAAACTGTATTTCTTGATCTTAAATCTGCCTTTGATACTGCAAACAGAGAAATAATTCTTGAGCAACTAGCTACTTTTGGTATTCAGGGAAAACTGTTAACATGGATTCACATGTATCTATCGAATCGGTCGGCTCAGGTACTCAACAAGGGCATTAAGAGTACTCATACAAAAGTATTTGAACTCGGCACACCTCAGGGAGGTGTACTTAGCCCCATGCTATTTAACATCTTAATGCATAGATTACTAGGCGATATACCACTTGAGGGAAACGACTCCATTATTTGCTATGCCGATGATATTTGCATTAAATCCTCATCCGAGGAAAGAATGCAAGAGATTCTAGTTATACTCTCAGCAAGGGCTATTGAGTGTGGCTTGATAATCTCGACTGAAAAAACCAAGGCTCTTAACCCAAAGACAATCCCTCTGCCAAGGTTTCATATAAATGACATTGAGCTAGATCTCTGCCATCAATACAAATACCTTGGGGTGATTGTCAATGATGCAGAGTTCATCAGAAACCTGAAGAAAAGGCTGTGGGAGCGGCTGAAGCCACTTAGGACACTTGTTGGCAAAGACCATGGTATCGATGTCATATGCAAGACTCTTTACTTGTCATACATACGGTCAGTCATGATTTTCAT
>NC_051387.1:10000373-10006145 GCF_015228065.2 Penaeus monodon
AAATAGTTTTTTAAAACAAAATTTAGTAATATTACTGATAGTGATATTAATAGTAATCATAACCGTAGTAATGATGATGATAATAAGAACAATACCAATGTAAAAAATAAAAAGGATAAACATCGATTTGTTCCTTGGAAAGTTATCGTACTCCAGAGCGACCTTTGTGCATAGGCTAGCCTTTGCATTTTCTGATTTCCGGCTGACGGACTTTAGCTCTTTTCATTAATAGCTATTGATTTTCCCGTGTTCTAAGTATATTATTGCTTTGATAGGTTACAACTGATTGACACACAATGTGATCATGAAATTCATGATAATCAAGATTATCAGCTCGATGGTGTGAGGACCGAATAGTTTTAAAAAAATTATTTCATTTCGTTTTTGCATATATACAATATAATGCGAAAGATTACTATACATAACACATACAATAACATACTAGGAAACAATTCATTAACAAAACATTCGTATGAAAATGCAAAAAAGTCTATTATGGCAAGAAATAGGCCGGTGTCTAAGCTTGAAACACATCGGGCTTGCGTTTCAACTTAGGGGCTAAGGTTCACACTTTGGTTTAATTGGTTTAGGGCACCTTAGGATTGTCAAATTGTAAAAATCTTGATTATCTTGCAGACGGTTTTTTTCAATTGAGAAATTAATGGTATATCACCATCTGAATAATGAACTTGTACGAGTTTATCTGATGTATTTCTGATACAGGTAGACCAGTTCTATCAATTGCCAATGTGGCAATCTATTTATGAGAGAGAGAGAGAGAGAGAGAGAGAGAGAGAGAGAGAGAGAGAGAGAGAGAGAGAGAGAGAGAGAGAGAAATGCACTGTAAGGGATCAATAGACAGAGGAGGGGGGGGTATGAGAAGGGGAGAGAGAGGATGGATCATATATCTTGAGATTTTCTTAATACACCTCTGTTGCCTCCGGTTAGCTGTTTGGTAATCTGAAATAGTAAAGGAAGTAAACTTTGTTGAAAAGAGAAGAGAGAAGAAAGAGAGAGATAGAGAGAGATGAAGAGAGAGAGAGGGGGGGGGAGAGAGAGAGAAAGAAGAGAGAGAGAGAGAGAGAGAGAGAGAGAGAGAGGCGAGAGAGAGAAATATGTATGTATATATATACATATATATACATATATATAGTGACTCGAAATGGGAATCCTATTACTTTGACATATTTTAACATCCTTGTTATCAGCACGTTATTGCTATTATACTGGCATTGTTTCTGATTGAAGTGAGTGTTTAAATAAGCGTATGTGCTTGACATGGAAAGACGGGAAAGACTAGAACAGAAAGAGAGGAATTGAGGAGAACAAACAATGTGAAGAATAAAAATAGCAATGACATTTTCGTGTAGTTTTTGCTATCCTGCATGAAAAAGGTAAGCAAAGAAGACAGCAGTTCTACATCAGAGGCCAATATAAAACAACATAAACGAATTATATGTTTCCCCTAACCGATTTCCTACAAAACATCTGTACACACACCCCAAAATGCTCAACACACACGTATGCACAAACATTTGAAATTTCATGATCGCGTGACCCTTGTAATTTTCTTCAGCTCAATCCCATATTCATAACTAACACCGAAATTCTTTCGATGAACGACTTTGGCGAACCTTAACCCTAATGAAATTTGTATAAAGTCAGGGGGGGCCCAAGACGTCTGGCAACACATGAAAACAATACAGATATAACACACATGCCAGAAATAATAAATGGATCCCTTGATAGATTTTCTTTCTCATGAAACCTTGTTTTGCCATGTGAGATACATTCACAAGATCTGTATGAACTATGCTAGGGTCAGATCACCAGTTGGCCCAACTAATATGTTAGTCTGCTCAATGATATAGAACCAGTCTATAGTGCTACCACTGCGTAGTTTACAAATGATATCACCCTGTATTTTTTTTCTTACAAATGTAAAATTTCCACTAAAAATTTTGACTGCTGCTTCACTTTCTTTGCTTGTATGGTGCTGTTAGCTTAGCATATTTTTCTCGGTCCTCCTCCCAATTGTTCGACTTATCTAAGAATTACGTCACCTCCAGAATTTTATTTTTCTGTGAGAAAGCGGCGTGATATAAAGCTCTTCCTGATGTATTTTACGGAAGTCAAGTTCATACTGTTATCTGTTAGTTCGACGAATCTAAGCAGTACAAAAAAAAATAAAGCTTGTCCAACCCGCATTAATACAGGCGAAATAAGGTGAAGAGGTGAAAAGTTGTTATTTTTGCTCAAACAACTGATACAGATAATAACCACTTCAGTAGCCCAAACTATATCCTATAGGCTTAATCACATTGATATTGTACGTATAGGAAAGCGCGCAGAATCTGTGCAAATAAACAAGATGCAACACAGATATGTAATGCTGTAAAAAGAAATATGCAGACTAAAGGGCTTCATCAAACACAAATTTGACCAATCATCTAATCGTAGGGTGTGATGGAGACAAGAAAACAATTACTTTTCTCTCATTAGAATTAATGACTTGCTTTACTATGCTCATAACAATAATGTTGATTGTTTGATTATAAGAGCCCTTCACATCAGCCACTGAAATAAAAAAACGCCCCTAGAATTAGAGGGTACCACTCCTATACGGACACGGGAATGACGGGCTTTTTGACTTATGTCAGTGACACTAAACCACATAATCCGGTACAGAAGTCTGATGACAATAATGTGCAAAATCAGCATTTAATATTCGAACAGCCTCTGGGTTTTCCTCTGTACAATGTAGTGCAAGGTGTAGAAAATTTCAAACGTGAATTAGCAAAAGCTTTCCGGTACCCAAATTTATTCATTGGTTTATTAAACAGAAAAACATTATAGGAAAGCAAGAAAGGCGAAAGATTGTCCAAAAATTTTTGTAAAGAAAACAAATAAAACGAAAGGGAAAAATAAAGCCGGGAATAACTAAAGGTGCCGGGCCCGGGCACCTAGTTAGTAATGGGAAAGAATTTTCATTTGAAATTTTTTTAGAAGATTCTTTAACAAAGGAGTAATCCATGACCATTTCAATGTAACAATACCTTTAAATGTGGGCCCTGGCAAAAAAAAGGTTTGAATTTTCCCTTTTCCGTTGTAAATTTTACATAAATTATCAAATAGTATTTATAGGGTTATAACCATTACCCCAAGTTCGGTGTTGGGTTAAATTAAAACAAAACTACAGGGGTTGGGAAATGTACTATTTCCACCTCTGGGTCTTTAAAGAAACTTGATAACCAAGAAACATCACAGCTCCAAAAAAAACCAAGTTTGCGGTGTACCCCGGGGTAAATAATAAGACCAAAAAGAGTTCATTATTTAAAACCTAAAATTGAAAGTACATAAAAATTTATAGTTTCAAGGCAACCAAAACAATCCCACCTGGGGAAATTAGGTCATTTAAAGAAAATGAACACTTTGAACAGTTCCTTCAAAGCATTAACAATAACACCTCAATGTCTGAAGTCTGGAAAAAAATTAATCGATTTTCAGGCAAATCAACTAACAGTTCCGTAGTCCTCTATGGTCCTTAGTAAATGGATTGGAGCGTCCAGGTTGTGCTCACTTCCCACAAATATTCAGAATCACCTTAGTCAGTCTAAAACTACACGTATATTTGCCATTGAGATTGGATGTTCTGATACCGCCCTTCAGAGTTTACTGAGATTACTGAGTGAGAACTGAACAATGCACTGATCAAAGGAAAAGCGTCCGCCCCAGGTGAGGATGGAATTACCTACAGTGTCCTCCGCTTTATACTCAGGTACTTGGTAATCCCCTTTTGCACCTGTACAGGTTAAGTTTGTAACAAGGTATTCTGCCTGCCTCCCGGACGCGCAGTCTAATCATCCCTATACCGAAATCAAACGCTGATAAATACCGCCCAATTTCACTAACCTCGTGCATGCACAGTTCTAGAAAGGATAATTTTGAACAGACTCAGGTACAGGTTACAAGGTAAATTATCTCAGAGACTGTAGATTTATATCAGGACGTAGCACACAACATTGCTTTGTAGAGTACTTTTCAAGCTCTAATCCAGGGAAAACACACTGTTTTTCTTGACCTTAAGTCAGCTTTTGACATTGCAAACAAAATAGTTACCCTAGAACAATTAGTAAGCTTTGGTATCCAGGGTAAATTATCGAGCTGAATTAGAATGTATCTTTCAAACAGATCTGCAAGTGTGAGAAGTCCCCACTTCACACTCTTTTGAACTTGGGCCCGGTTCAATGTCCTCATGCACAGGCTGGTGGCAGATATTCCACTGGGGAATGGTGAATCCATTATATGCTATGCTGATGACACAGAGCATCATCACAAGAGAGGATGCAAATAAATGTCGAAACTCGCAACAAGGGCTCATTAGTGTGGATTAGTCATCTCTGCTGAGAAAACAATGGCTCTCAACCCATGCATCATACCCCTACCTACTTTCACATAGATGACCAGGAGTCTGACATGTGTCATGAATATGAATATCTCGGGGTGAACGTAAATGATGAAGCCTGATCCTTTCTCTAAAGAAGAGACTCTGGGAGAGATTGAAACCGTTGAAAGTTCTTGTCGGAAGAGAACATGACTTCAATGTTAAGCTCGCTAGACTGTTTTACTTGACTTTTATAAGGTCAGTTGTAGACTACCATGCACTGCACTTGCTGCAGTGTAAGGAGTCAGAAATAAATAGCTTGGAAGTAGCGCAAAATGGAGCTATGCAGATTATCCTCTGCGCCCCGAGAACAGCAAGGATAGTGAACATGAGATCAGAACTAAACGCACCATCCATTTTTTGATAGAATATATTTATTTCCACCATATTTGGGATCAAAACTCTGAAAAAACCCTTGTATCTTTCCCGATTTCCAAAAACAACTGCAAAAATAAAATCACGCAAGTAGATGTGACTAATCACACACACGCGCGCCCTCTGATACACAAAATCTCCATGAACGTTACAAAACTCAATGTCCCAATTAGTAAAATACCAAAAGGTCGATCTTTCCACCATGGAAAAAATCACCATTTATCGTGACCTTTCATGTCTACCACAAAAAGGTGGACAGAACTGCTTGTTAAACAAATTGCGTTAGCAACGGTAAAGGAAAAACCCCAGAATCTATGGGCGATGATGTATACGAGTGTTAAGCTGACGGGTCTGTACAGTCTGAATACAAAGCTGGTTGTACTTACACTGCATACAAAAATGGCTTACTACAACATCCAGTTAATATGAGTGCGCAAAATTGGGCCAGCACTACACAAAGGAGGTGGCAGGTATGCTCTTTGCAACGGAATTTTCAGTGTCTCGGGCCTCTGGAGTAGTTTTCTCTGACTCTCAAAAGTGCTCTACGGATAGCAGGTGGCGACGAGGAAAATGTGAATTGCATTAATTAAGCGTAACGAACTTATGCAATAAAGCGCAATTTCAACGTTCAGTTGTATGGATACCATCTCATGTTGGCTTACGCAAGCACGGCCACGTAAACAAATTAGCGAAGGAAGCCTGCAACAAAGATACTGTGAACATAGATTTTGGGATGCCTCTTGGTTAGGGTTGCACATATATTGAAAAGTTCTCATAAAGAAGAACTAGTAGATCTGACAAACACTCACAGGCCTAAAAGCTATATCATAAAGCACTACAGTAAAAATCAAGGCTTCCTCTGGGTGGCGCCCCAAGTCCCCAAACCAGAAAAAAAATGTTTACTCGTCGTTATTGCCGAGAAAAATAAAAGCGTTTTTTGGTTATAGAATGTC
>NC_051387.1:10006245-10008745 GCF_015228065.2 Penaeus monodon
TACCAGCTCTCCTCCCCCCCCAGATTACTCACTGGCAATGTGAAATAAGAATTGGGATTTGCCCTGGGGGGGGGGGGTGCTGGTTCTCCATTCAGCAAGGAGCAGGCTGTGGGCCCCCCTGTTTGGGTAGGCAAATTTTTTGGATGGAAAAAAGGGGCTACTTGTCATGCCTGTACCTTGGCCACGCCACCAACCTAGTATGAGGCCTGTGGGGCAAACCCCACAAGCCAGACACTGGGCCAACCACACCTGCACCCCCCCTTTATTTGGGCAGTGTCCGGTGGGGTGGTGGCAGAGGGGGGCCATCCCCCCTGGAGCAACCAGCATGAAGCTTAACCTCAGGGGGAGCTATCCGGATAGGCGCTTGGAAACATTCCAAATTCCTTGGCAGCAGGACAGTGGTTACCTCTGCTATCAGGGGAAACTGGAGTGATTGAGGTGGCTGCCCCCTCTTGGAGGTGGAAAAAGAAGACCTGGCCAAGAGCCATGATCAGTATGGGTGGGTAACACCTACTAGTGGTCGGGGGCCCATGGTGTGGTCCATCACCGTCCAGTGGAGTAGCCCATAGACATAATCTTCCACAGCCCTCGGTAGTTGAATGTAACACCGGATTGATGACTGTATTATGGCCATTGTAGACTGAAAGCATGCTTTTGGCTTTTGTGTCCTTAATTGGGCCCCCCCCGTGTACACCTCCTACCGATGTGTTGCATACTGGATGTGATAGAGGAAGTGTTTCTATGCCCAAACTCACACCTGGTGGCAGACATTGAGAACATTTTCCATTGAATCTGGACGACTGATGGACACAGCTGATCTGTGATAGTCCCTTCAAGTTGTGAAACACTCCAAAGCCAGAGTAGTGAGTCCACTGGTGTATGCCCTCAAGGGCAAGGCAGGAATTTTCATCTCCCTTGGAGACATTGGAGGCCACTGGAGGTGTCTGCAAAATGGCTCCACCCTGAATGGCGATTCAGGACTTGCTTCCGCTATTTGGTGCATAGGGCCTTAGGAACTGAGGAAGGGACAAGGAACTAAGTTTTATCAGGATTTTTTTATGAGGAGGGTTGAAGGCCATTTCTTGGTAAATGACCTTCGCTCTACCTACACCAAGCCCTGAGAGAGCTGAACTCTAAGCCCTCTCCACAGATGACTGCAGTCTTTTTCAGTGGATGACCAGATCATCTCAGATAATGTTTGGGGGTTTTGTGAATGTTGGGCTGAGTATTTTTGAGGGGTTGTACCAGGTAGACCCTCCATCAGTTAGCTTGGATTCAAGTGGTATCACAATACCTGTGCCAGACCCACCCATCGGCGAGGAAACCTCCTACCCTAATGGGAGCTTAGGATGGGGATTTCTAAGCTGAAATTTGGAAAGCTGGCAGGCATATGTGATATCCCTGCTGAACTGCTAAAGGCTGGAGATGAACCTATGGCATGGGGCTTGCATACAGTCTTGACTGCTTGTGACAGTCTGATACCATCACCCCGACTGCTGAGAGTGTGGTCTCCTCCTGATCCTGCTGAGCACTTCAGGTTGTGTATACGGAGTCCCCACTGCTTAGGGATGCCCTTTAATAATTTTTTTGGGGGGGGTTTTTTGTTTTAAAGTTGGGCCCCCCCAAAGCGGGGGAGTTTTTCCCCCGGGGGGAATTTACCCAAAAACCTGGGGGCCCAAAAAACCCAAAAACCCCCATTTCCCCGCTGGGGGAAAAAGGGAAAATTTATCAGGGTTTTTAGGATTTTTAAGGATTTGGGAAATTTTTTCTACACACCAAGCCCCCGGGGAAAAAAAAAAATTTTCGGGTTTGTGGGAAGGGTACCAGTAAAAGTTGGGGGAAGTTGGGGGAATTTTGGGGGGACCATTGACCCCCTGCCTTGGCAAGGGTTACAATTGCCAAAAAGGGGCCCCCCCCTTGGGGGGGGTTTTTCGGGAAATTGGAAATGGGGGGCCCTGGCCCTAATCAAAACCCCTTTTAAAATTGGGAGGGGGCCCAAAATTTTTGAAAAGGTTTTGATTTCCATTCCCCCCCGGGCCCCCGGGTTTTAGGGGGGTGGGTCCAAATTCCCCTTTTCCCCGCCCCAGGGGAAAGGGGGAAAATGGGACGGGAAACAAATACCAAAGGGGAAATTTCATTGGTCAGTTCCCCCGGCAAGGTTTTTTTTTTTAACCCCCCCAAATTTTTTATTTAAATTGGGTCTGTTTTAAACCAAACCCACTAAAAACCCCCAAGAAACCCGGGCAGGTTCCCCCCCCAAAATTCCCCTCCCCCCGAAAAAATCCCCACAATTGAAACCCGGGATTTTAGCACTTTTTAAAAATAATTTGGGGGAAAAGGCTTTGGGGGAGTTTCCGGTTTTTGGGTTGCTTTTTACCCCTTTTATTTGGAAACCCCAAAAAAGGGAATTTTTTGGAAATCAGTGGGATCAAAAAATCCAATTTTTGGTAAAATTTCTGAGGGCCCCTTTGCGGGAAATTTTTAAAACCCGATTTTTGGC
>NC_051387.1:10013745-10019232 GCF_015228065.2 Penaeus monodon
TTATCTCCGGGAGCTGTCTCGTGTGTGATCGCGGGGCACGGGCAGGGTAGTTCTTTTCAGGAAGTTGCAAACGAAGATCATAACAAATGCCCATATTTTTATCATTATTGTTTATTGATATCTTAATTAATTCTTTTACTGATCTGTTTACTGTTAGCTGTTACGGAGTGCGTAATGGTGTTCCCTGTTACAATGTTCCCCAGCGCCCTAACATCCGTTGATTTCTCTGGATAGGAATTAATGCTTACTTGATTTGTGGATTTATGTATATTCCGAACGGCTGTGGATACAGATGAATATGCCTTAGTTTGTGAGAAACATAGCTGGTTTGAGCGAGTATACAGTGTGTACAGATAGTTTGGATATGAGTGCTTGCAAGTCCACTCGTAAGCCCACAGCAGGTTTATGCCTGTTGCGTAAAGATACATTCTCTGTGTGGATGTAATTAATTTATAGATAATAGGTAATGGAACTAAATATTTTATTATTAATTGTGCAACCACAGGACGGTGAATGACAGTGCTTGTATATCGGTAATGTGGATATTTATAAGATACGTCTCGATACTAAGAATATAGTAAATACGTTGTAGCCTACAACGTGGTACTCAATAGCTAACTTTAAGCACACAACTCCACACATTTTTTCTTCTTTTTTCAATTATACCGTCATCTATCGTATATTCACAGTATGCACTCTCTCATGACTCTAGTGCATTAAAGTGAAGATATCGGTTTATGTTATAGATAAAGTTTTAAAACGAAAAATTAAGAACGCACTATTTAGACGGTCCTAAAAAGGAACGATAGAAAACTCGCAATGGGTAAAAATGCTCGAGCCCCCGGGAAAAAAAAACTTGCCCCCCATGTCCTGGCGGCGTCACGGGGATGACGTAAAAAGGGTCCATTTTTGTTTTGCTTTGGGGGGCGATCATGGGTTTTTTGATAACAGACGAATTGCCGAAGAAACACGGGGGGGATCGTGTACAGGCCCCCCTGCAGCCGGGCAAATCTGATGGACAAGGTTCAGGCAGTTCGACTTTCACGGAGAACCGCCGAGAACGCCGGGACCGAAAGGGGGTTTTAATTTCAAAACCGTAGCCATTTACGGGGGGGAAGGGAATTCGCCGGGAAATAAGAAACTGTATCAGCTTGGGGAGGTGCGAGATTCACGATAGGCCCACGGGGAAAAGCACAGGCGAAGGGATTGGCCAGGGGGGCGGAGGCGTAACCGGCCAAAACTGGACACCCGACCCGGACAGGCTACCCCCCTTTCTGTAGAGCGAGACATTCACATTAGCAAGAATAAGACGGGAAAATTTAAAACACGTCCAGTATTAAGTAACGTCTGGATTTTCCCAAAATCTGTTTTTTTTTTTTTTCTGATAGTGTCGTGAACGATGGTTTTACCTTTTAAATTTTAAAATAAATTTTCAAAACATTTCTAGCAATGTGTTTTTCGCAAATTTTGTAGCTATTACCATTTGTAAACCCTTTGTATGGGGAATGAAAAGGACGGATACAAAGTTTTTTATTGCATTTTCAGGGGGAAGGAAACTAAGTTTCCCTTCCGCTTATTTTGTTTTTTCGTGTTTTTATTCCCCTTTTGTTACGTGGAGTCTACACTAACCTTTTTGCAGTAAAAGGAGCTGGGGGACGTTTCAGGAGGCAGCGCACGCAGCTTTATCTTTTGCCCTTTGCCTTCCCCCTTCGTTTTTATTCTTGAAGCGAAATCGGAACGGGTGGGCCCCCTGCATTTTGGGTTTTTTATTTTAGTTTCAAAAATCACCCTTACAACAAAAAATATTCTATATACCGAAACAGATGCATGTACATTTAAGCGGACTGCACCGAATGCAAAAGCCAAAACGAAAAGGTTAATTTCCCGATGACAAAGTAGACTTTTCTTCCTCTAAACATATATATTATATAATTTTATATAATAAAATATTTATATATATTATATATATATTATATATGAATATAAAATATATAAAAATATATCATTTTCATTTTTTTTTTTTTTTAAAGGTGGTTCAGTTTGAGCCCCCGGGTCCACATTTTTTATTCAATTTTAGTTTTTATGTTGTGATCCTCTTGGGTGGTACGGGGTAGGGTCCCCAGTTCCAGTTCCTGCCGGTGGGACCCTTTTTTTGGTAAAACTTCCTCTATTTTTTCCCGGGTTGGGACCGCACTGATTTGGGCTGGCTTTGGCACCCAGTGTAGGAGGCAATCGGGTGAAGTTCCTTGCCCAGGGGGAAAAACGCGCGGCCGGGGACTCGAACCCTCGAAATAGATTGGCCCCTGAAAGTCTTGATCCGATGCCTACCACCCGGGCCCCCCGGCCCCATTATACACATATTAATTATATATTATATATATATATTATATATTATATATATTTTATATATATATAATATATTAATATATTGTATAATATATATTCACAAATAATTTCATATATATTATATAAATATTGAGATTTTATATATATTTGTTGTAAAGTTTATCTCACATCTATACATTATTACACATAATATATATAAAAGATAATATTATATATATATATAATATATATATATATAATATATATATATATATGTAAATATATACAATAATTTATATATATATTATTATATATATATAATTTTTTATAATTAAAATATAAATATTTAAATAAATTATATATTAATATATATTATATTATATTTATTAAATATATATTATATATATATATTATTATAATTTTTCATATATTTATATTAATATTAATTTTATATATATTATATAATATATAAAAAATATTAAAATTTATATAATTTAATTAAAAATAATTATCATAATATATATTTAATATATTTATATTTTATATAATTATATATATAAATTATAAAAAATTTTATATATATGGTATAATAGGCCGCGGGGCCATGGTTTGACATCGGATCAAGACTTTTACGACGCCAATCTGATTCGAGGTTCGAGTCCCGGGCCCGCGTTGTTTCCCCCGGGGAAGGGAACTTCACTCATTGCCCACCTAGCCCGGGGGGGCCAAGCCGCCCAAAACAGTTGTCCCAAAACCCGATAAAAAAAGAGAGAAAAGATTACCTAAAAAAACCCCCGGCAGGAAATGGAAATGGGGCCCCCCACCCGTACTCATCCCAAAGGATCACAAAAAGAAAAAATACAAAAATAAAAATGGTGCCACGGGGGCTCAAAAACCCACCGTTAAAAAAGATAAAAAAAAAGTATTATATGATATATATTATTCATTAAAATTATTTTATATATATATTATAATTATATTAATATATATAATATTATATATTTTAAAATATATGGATTGAGGGGAAGAAAGTCTACTTTTTCCGGGGAATTAACCTTTTTGCGGGGGATTTTCATGTCTTGTGCTGTCCGCTTAAAAGTACGCATCTGTTTTTGGTATATATAAAACTTATTTGTTGTAAGTGTGATTTTTGAAACTAAAAAAAAAAACCCAACGAGGGGGCCCCCGTTTCCGATTCGTTCAAGAAAGCAAAGAAAGGGGGAAGTGCTAAGGGACAAGACTCAAGCTGCGGGCTTTCCCCCTGCAACCCTACCCGGATTTCTCCTTTTACTGCATGAAAGGGTTGTGTAGACTCCACAGTACCAAAGGGAAAAAAACACGACAAACTAAAGCGGAAAGGACTTTTTTTTCCTTCCCCCTGAATATCAATAAAATAAAATTGTATCCGTCCATTTCTTCCCCTACTAAAATATAACATGGTAATAGCTACAAAAATTTTTTCGAATAAAAACCATTTCCCGAGTAAAAGATTTGCAAATTCTTTAACTTAAGGTGAACATCAGTTCATACTATCTTCGTAAAAAAAAAAAAAAACAGATTTGGTATTAACCAGACGCTTTCTAATACTGGGCTGATTTAGATTCCGTCTCTATATCTTGTAATGGAATGTCTCGCTCTACGATAAGTGTGAGTGTCAGGGTCGGGTCCAGAGTTGGCCGGTTTTCCCCCGCTCCGTGGGCCCAAAGCCTTTGCCTCGTGCTATCCCCGGGCCTATCGTGACATCTCGCACGGACCAAGTGATACGTTTTTTTTACTATCCCGGGGAAAGCCTTCCCCCGCCCCAATGCACGGCTGTAATTAAACCAAAAACCTTTACTGTCCGGGTTCTCGGCGGTTCTCCGCTGAAGTCGAATGCCTGAACCCCTTGTCCATCAGAGTTGTCCCGGGTGCAGGGCGGCCTGATCCGAGCCCCATGTCTTCTTGGGAAAATTGTCTGTCTTTCGAAAACCCCGTGATCGCCACCCAAGCAAAAAAACAAAAGGGCCTTATTAGTCTCACCGTGCGCCGCCAAGGGCATGGTGGCAATTTCTTTTCTTCCGGAGCTCGAGCAGTTTTTTAGCCATCTGCGGATTTTTATCGTTTTTCCTTTTTTGTGCCGTCTAAAATGTGCGTTTTTTAAAAATTTTGATTTTTAAAATTTTTTCTATAAAAATAAACACCGATTCTTCAATTTAATGCACTAAAATCATGGGAAAGGAGGGGTTTCTGTGAAAATACCGTAGAGCGGTATAAATTGAAAAAGAAGAAAAAATTGTGGGTTTTTGTTAAGTTTGTATTGATACCACGTTTAGGGTACAAGTATTTACTATATTCTTAGTATCGAGAGATCTTATAAATATCCCCATTTCGATAACAAGCACTGTCATTCACCGTCCTGTGGTTGCACATTAAAAATAAAAAAATTCCATTACCCTTTTTCTATAAATTAAAACATCCCAAAAGAGAAAAGTATCTTTACGCAAAAGGCAAAACCGCTGTGGGGTTTCGATGGACTTGCAAGCACTCAAACCAATTCTGTACACACTGTATATCGTCAAACCCGCTAGTTTTTCACAAACTAAGGGATATTCATCTGTATCCCAGCCTTTGGGAAAATACATAAACCCCAAAATCATAAACATTAATTCCTATCCAGAGAAATCAACGGGTGTTTGGGGGCGGGGAACTTTAACGGGAACACCATTCGCACTCCGTAACGCTAACAGTAACAGATCAGTAAAAGAAATTTAATTAAAAATCAATAAACAAAATTTAAAAAATGGGGCATTTTTTTATGATCTTTTGTTTGCAAAATTCCCGAAAAGAACTACCCCGCCCCGCCCCCCGATCACACACGAGCCTCCCCGGGGAAATTCCGCGAATATAAAATTTAATTATTTATATTATTTTTGTTTTTTTTCCTTCATTTCGTTGTCTATAATATTTATCTGTTTGAAATCTTATATATTTTTTTTTTTACTAACACGATATATACACATGTTGATGTAAACTGGTTTATGTATATATTTTTTTTTCCTTTTAAACTTTTTTATCAAAATTAACGTAATTGAACTTTTTAGAGGGGGAATGCTAATTGCCCTTACACAGATACCCGCTCTTTCATGTAAAAAAAGCAGATTTACTGATAAGGCATTGGGCTCG
>NC_051387.1:10019332-10054141 GCF_015228065.2 Penaeus monodon
CCATATATGGTAAACTAAGTTAAATAAGAAAACAGCTAAATCCTCCTCCAAATAATACCCCAAATAGTTCACTTTATTTTTAGCAACACTACACCATTAAAAATTTTTTAAAACATCCAGGTTCAATCTATTAGTTAAATGTGTATATTTATTTACCTGTCCTAGCTGCCAAGCAAGGTACGTGGGGTCAACCTCACGGTGGTTACGTCACCGCATAGCAGAACATAAAGGCAAGTCCTTTCGTACTGGCCTCCCCCTGTGTAAACCATCATTCTCAGCCATAAGAGAGCACCACTCCTTGCAACACTCCTCACATCCTTTTTCCAACACAGATTTTCACATACTAACGTCCCTTTCCTCTCGCCAGGACCTCATCATTTCAGAATCTTTGTTTATTCAAAAGATGTCTCCTGAGCTGAATAACACCTCCACAGCAACTACCTAGTTCACCCTTTTGACCCGCTTACAAACCCGCAATTGGTCAGTTTGCTTACCCTCGTGTAATAATGTTTTATTTTTGTGTTTAATTGTTCGTATTTTTATATATAATGGCCTTTTTATCGTCTTTTGAATTATGTCTTTAGTTTTATGTACAATTGTTTTGCCCTTATGTTCATTCTCATTAATTTATACATATTGGAACCATGTTTTTATGTCTAATTTTGTCTAACTGCGTATTTCTTTTTTGGGTTTTTAATTTACAGCACTGACGATGGAGATTTGATCATCTTCGAAACGTTTTTAATAAATCATGAAGTTCTTTACGGCCGTCTTAGTTTACCTCTTCGTCCTTACTATCAGACGCCTGAGTGGCAAGCCATAACGACGTATATAATATTATATATATATATATATATATATATATATATTTTAATATATTATATATATATAAATTTATGTAAATATAAGTGTATATGCTGTGTGTGTGTACAAGTATATATGTTTATATTTATATCTCTAAATCTATACATACAGACATACATATATATACATAATATTTTATATATATATATATTATATTTTATATATATATATATATAATATATATATATATTTATATATATATTTATATGCTGTGTGGGTTTCATAATGTCAAATATATATATATTATTATATATATATATATAATTATTATATAAAATATATTTTATATATATTATATAAAATATATATATATATATATTTTCTATTATAATATACCAATTCAAAATATATCATATATAATACATTAATTATTATATGCATAGTATATATATGTATGTGTCCTTACATATATATATACATATATATATATATAATATATAAAATATATTATATCACACACAAACACACACACACACACACACCCCACATATATTATATAATATATATATATATATATATATATATATATAAAATATATATATATATATATATAGTATATTATATATATATATATATATATAATATAATTTGATAAGTAGTTGGTGTTCAATATATATATATATATATATGATATATATTATTATATTATATATATAATATATATTATTGATATTGATATTGATATTGATATGCTGTGTGGGTATATAGGCATATATGCATATATAATATATATATATCATATTATATATATATATTATATATATATAATTCGCGGAGTCTCTCCGTTCTCTCTCGTGTTGATCGAAGCACGGCAGGTATTTTTTGATACATGTTAGGAGTATCATACAAATACCTATATTTTCATTATTATTGTTTATAATCTCTTATCAATATATATATATATATATATTATATAATATTATAATATATATCTATATATATATATAATATATATATATATTAATAATATATCATATATGAATAATATAAGGCTCCTTTCACTTGTCGCCGTCGTCACAAGTTTGATTCCGGATTAAAATAATCCAATAATAATTTACAGAAGATGTAAGATACTCTCAGGCGCAACGAGTCAATGCCATTAAATATAAATCTGCTGTTTTACATGAAAAGCAGGTATTATTGTAATGGCAATTATCATTCACCCTCTCAAGTGTATATCATATACTTAATTTGATAATGAAACGTTTGATAAGATGAAAAAATATATATACATAAACGCTATATTACATCATGTCGATATATATCTGTGTTAGCACAAATAAAATTATATAAATGACTTCAAATAGCTATAAATATTATAAACAACCGAAATGAAGGTGTCAAACAAAAATAAGATAAACGTAATGCAGTTTATATTCGCGGGAATTTTCTTCAAGAGCTCTTTCTCATGTGTGATCGCGGGGCACGGGCAGAGTAGTTTTTTTTATAGAATGTTAGCGAGTATCATAACAAATATATATATATATATATATATATAATATATAAAATAATATATTATATATACATATATAATATAATATATATAATATATAATATAATATGATACATATATTGATATATATGTATATAAAAGTTATTGTTTACTATATTATATATATGTATATATATATATTATATATATATATATATATATTATATATACTATATATTATATATATTTATATATATATATATTATATTATTATAATATATATATAGTATCATAATAATATCATATAAATAAAAGTATATGTATTATACATATGTGTGGTTTATTTTTTTCTTATTTGGGAAATGAGTGTTTCACCGTTACCTAATTATATCATATAAAAGTATATTATATATATATATATATACTATATATATATAATATATATATATATTATAATATACACACACACACACAAACATATTATATATATTATATATATATATATATATATAATATATATATATATATATATATATATATTGTGTGTTGTGTGGTTTTGTGTGTGTGTGTGTGTTGTGTGTGTGTGTGTGTGCGTGTGTGTGGGTGCGTGTGTGCGTGCGCGTGTGTGTGTGTGCGCGTGTGTGTGTCGCGTGTGTGTGTGGTGTGAGTGTGTGTGCGTTGTATATATATATATATATATATATATATTATATATATATATATATATATATAATATATATATATATATATGGGGAATTGGGGCGTTCGCCGTTACCTAAAATCCCCGGTAGCAATGTTCTCCGAATACAATGCAGTCCTCATGTTCCGCGGAATCGATGCTCCTTCCTACTCAGAGCTGCCTTTGTTCCCGGTGCCGAATATCCCGGAACCTACGAGGGACCGGTGTTTCCTGGTGTAACAGCCCAGACTATAACCCCGCCCAGAATATAACCGGGGTTATTTCAGGCATAGGCTGTTTAATTTGTAAGGGTCATGGAAGCAGATATTGCACGTCTTTACTCACATATATATATGTATATATATACATACATATATATATATATGTACATATATATATATATATATATATATATATATATATAATATATATATATATATATATATATATTTTTTTTTTTTTTTTTTTTTTTTTTTTTTTTTTTTTTTTTTTTTTTTGGGGGGGGGGGGGGCGAAGGCAGAGAGTCGACGAGAGAGAGTTCCTTAGTAAAAAAAAAAAGAAGCAAAGTTGTGCAACATGCTGCTTTAAAGAACCCCACAAATATAGGCCTTTTATGTGCATTTGGGTGCATACATACATAGACATACTGTCAGTCTGCGAGTAACACAACAGCTACAAGTCTGCTATGCATTAATTCTCTCTTTCTCTCCATATACATATATATATATATATATATATATATATATATATATATATATATATATATATATATATATATATATATATATATATATATGTCACACACACACACACACACACACACACATGTATATACAGTATATATATATATACTGCGAGAGAGAAAAAGAGAAAGAGAGAAAAGAGGAAAAGGAGATGAATGGAGGGAGGAGAAGAGAGGGAGGGAGGGGAGGAGAGAGGAATAGAGAGAAGACGGTGAGATGAACGGAGATAGAGAGAGAGAGAGAGAGAGAGAGAGAGAGAGAGAGAGAGAGAGAGAGAGAGAGAGAGAGAGAGAGAGAGAGAGAGAGAGAGGAGGAAGGAGTATACGGGGGGATAGAGAGAGACAAAGGAAGGGAATGGAGAGAGGGAGAGGGAAGGAGAGCACAATAATTCATTACGCACCAGGCCTGGACATAATGCAGGCCTACAAGTCAGCATCAATTCGTATCCACAGAAATCGACAGATGTTAGGGTGATTCTATATATAAGGAAAATCGGTACCAGGGAAAATAGCCACCAAGGAACATATACACCAGGAAACAAGGGTGCATTAGGGAGCATAGACACCTGTGCTTTGAAGAGGGAGATAGACATAAGGCAGCTGAATCAGAGAATATAAGATGCAGGAGGCTAAACGTTACTAGCGACAATATATAAGAGCGACCAACTCCAATAGGACTAAGACGAAGAGTAAGTAGTATGCATAAAGATAACAAGGATATCCCTGTAATAAAGTTATGGTTTATTTATCTTTTTTTTTTCTTTTTTTTGTGCAAAATATGACATGTAATATCAAATATGCATCATAATAGCTTGTTATGAATAGTATGGCCAATAAAAAGTAAAATTTTATAGTTTTCATTATATTTTTCAGGAGAACCTAAAAAAAGTTCACAAATTTTGTGATGTTTTTTTCTTTAGTGTCTTTGCAAGGCTCTGTCACATTTTTTTAAACGCCTGGCCCCCTAAATTCAGATTTTTTCTCCTTTTTTTTTTTCCTTTTTTACTATGCTTTTTACAGTAACCTTCATCAGTAGAGGGAGCACCGGGGAGGGGTTTGCTGAGGCGGCCAGCAGCATGAGCCCTATACTTTAGAGTTTCCGCCTTCAATTTGGGCACCGAACGAAGGGGGAAATGTTGGGCTACCTGAAAAAAATATTACTTTTTCAAGTTTAACAAAATCAAGCAAACATTAGTATTATGTATAATTTTCACAGAAAACATAATGTGTACACGTGTACTCCCACATAAAACAAATTTAATTTCTTTATCCTGAGGGAAAGATAGCACGGTTGATAAATGGCAATTTACAGTGGATACTGGCAACAAAAATGCAGCCATTGTCGAAAGGGAAATTCACTTCAAGAAAACAAGAACGACAAAAAGGGACCTTCGCAAAAACCTTTAACGACCCCGACGCCCGTGCGAACTTTGCCTCCCCTGCGCTGAGACCCCGCGGAGGGGCCCACGCGGGTGAGGACGGTGAGGGTGAGAAAGTGGGTCAGGGCACCAGGGTGACTGGGATAAGGAGGCTGAAAAGGGCTCGTGCAAGGGTGAAGGGGGTACCGCGCCCTTTCCCGAGGTTGAGGCAGGGTCCCGATAAGCTTTGAAGCCTTAAAAAAAAAAAAGTGTACGTAACTGGTGGAAAAAATGAGGTTTCAGTACTGAGGTGACTTTACAGAAACAAAAAAGGGGAAAAAAAAATCTTGAAGATTTGATTGATCAGGAAGAAACTGTATGAGCTCTCGGGCCGAACACATTTAATCATGCACTCCCCATATTTGGGGGTGAACTAGAGGCGACGTTGGCAATGTCGCTCTTTAATGACTTTTCTGTATATATCCCATTTATGGGGTCTCTTTTTGAATTTTAGATTGCATGCGCCCATCTTGAAGTCGGACTTATTTCCTTTTACATTTAGCTATTTTATGAAACCGCGAAGGAATACCAGGATTTTAGAATTTTTCTTTATCATAAAGAGTACCAAAATACGATTTGTATTTTATACAAAAGGGCCTTTTTTTAGCCCATGCTTTTTAAGATTTCTCAAAAAAATCTAAACACTTTTGTTATTCCGTTTTTGATGGAACTTCTCGATCAAATTTTCTAATCAAGTCTTTCGTCGATTTTTATTTTTCCCCTCCTCATCCAACAGTTAGGGAGTTTTATTGAAGCATTTCGCAGCGCCTGCTGAACTTCAATCGTAATGATCATCCCATAAACACACACAACATTTTAAATACTTTTTTTTCTTTTTTTCTTGGGCCCAGGGAATAACCAAAGGGCGTCTGTTTCTAGCCCCTTTTGCGGGGCCCTCGGAGTCTCCGCACTTTTATTTCGAGAATTATACCTGACAGGGGTGTTAAAAACCAAGTTTTTTTAAAATGTTTCACTTGCAATTAAATAACTTTGTAAACTTACCTTTTTCCCCCAAATATTTGAATGTTAGAATTTAATTTTTTCTTTTGTAATACCAAAGTTGTATGCCTAAAATAAAAATTTAAAAATAAACACTTTTCCCATAAAAATTTTTATATAAATAATATTTTATATATATTAAATAAAACTTTTATTATAATATATATATAATATATTAATATATAAATATTTTATATAAATATTACTAAATCACACACACACACACACACACACAGCGTATGATTAATATATAAAATATATAAAATTTTTTAATAAATATATATTATAAATATATATATAATACACACACACACAACACACACACACAACCCACCCCCAACGAACCACCCACACACACACACAACACACACACACACACAACACACACAACACCCCCACACACACACACACACACACACACACACACACACACCCGTACATATTTATATATATATATAAATATATATATATATATATATATGTATGTATGGATGTTTGTTATATATACAATATCTATGAATTTACCCTATAAGGGCATAACCGGTGTATGTAATAAACATCACATATATGCATATAATTTTATTACCATATTTTTTTATAAACCATAAAAATATTAACAATGTATAAAAATTTTTATATATTTGCATATATATACAAAAAAAATTTAATTGTAGTTTTAATGCATGTTATATCCCCATGAAATTTTCACACATTACATACCAACACATACACACACACACACACACACACACACACACACACCAACACACACAACAAACAACACACCACACACCCCCAACACAATTATTAATATATATATTAAATATTATATATTATATTAATATATACATAATACATACATATATACACAAAAACACACAACACACAACACACAACACACACACACACACACACACACATACACACAACACACACACACACAACACACCACACACCACAACACACACACAACACCACCAAATATATATATATATATTATTTTATAATATAAAATTATAATATTATATATATATATATATTATATATATAGCACTAGTACCATACCACACATGAAGATAGTATATACATACAATAATGTATATATGTATAATAAATGTATATATTGTAATAATAAAATATTATATATATATTATATATATATATATATAATATATATATATTTTACACACATATAACTATACATACCCCTAAAATATACATACAATACAAATATATGCACATCATAGCTACGCATTTTAAAATAAACCCCAAACACACACACATACTTACCCAACACAAACAAGATAATATGATATACATATCTACTATAGAATACATATACACAAACACACAGAAACACCCACACCCACACACACACACACACACACCCAGACACACACACATACACAACACTTTAATATATAAATATATTATATATTTATAATATTTTAATATATATATATTATAATAAAAATAAAGGGGTAATAAAATAAATTATATATATATATATATTATATATATATATAATATATATATATATATATATTATTATAATGTTTAATTTTTTTTATATATGTATTTTGTCTGCACTGAGAACTCGGGCGTTCATTAGGGTAGAAGGTCGTGCAGCGAACACAAAGAATTATTCGATGTTCGAGGTTTAAGAAACTGTAGTATAGAACATAGTTTTTATGCTTCTGGCGGGGAAACACAGGCCCTTTTGGGGGAAGAAAAAAGATTTTAAAGGTTTTAAATGGCAGGATCATAGTACATCATATAATAAAAAAGGGTTAATATACACGTGATAATATACTTTAAATTTGTATTGTATTTTTTTTTAGAGCATTTTTATGATAATTTTCAACAAAGAGTGCTATGTTTTGTTTAGTACCGAAATAAAAAAAAAAAAAGGAAAAGCAGAAAACCCGAAATTTTTCGAGTAGTTTGGGCCCCCCCCCCCCCCTCCCCTCTCTCCCTCCAATTTTGGGGGAAAATTTATAAGAATTTAAGGGATGTTTGGAGGCTCAATATAAAATTTTAGTAAAACCCCCGTCGTTTTCATTTTTGAAAAAATGATAAAAAATGAATTATCACTGCATAAAATTTTTTCAGGGCCTATAGATAAAATTTAAATAGTTATATATATATATATAAATATTTTATAATATATATTATATATAAAATATATATTATAATATTAAGAAAATCCAATAGTTTAAATTTTTTAGTCAACCTGGTAAAAGAAAAGGAAAAATCATCTTCACCTTTCTTTTCAAAAAAGGGTCCCCGGTAAATTACCTACGAAAAGGCACGTAAAGGGGGTTACTTAGATTTTTTTCGTTTTTTTAAAAGCAGAGAAAAATAACAGAGGGAAAAGAGGTAGAAACAGTAGCGCAAATAAAGAAACAGAAGGAAAAAGGGTGAGAGAAAAAAATGGAAAATGGTATATATATATTAATATATTTTTATATAATATATTTTATTTAAATATATATAAAAATATATATATATAACACCACACACACACACACAATTACACATTTTGCACCACCGAGGGTGTTTGATGAATTTGCACCTGACATCATTAGCTGACTGGGGTCTTTAAACTGTTTTGGTGACCCTGACCCCCCGGGAGAGTTTTTGGTTAGAAAACATTGCTGGGGGTTTCTGAACCCCATCATATCACGATAGACGCACCCACTATCGATATATTTTGATTGTGCGGTTTTGCACGGTTTTTATATCATATTTTATATATATATTTTTTTTTTTTAAAAAAAAAATATATATTTTATATATATATATAAATATATATTATATATAATTAAATAATATATTAAAATATTTATAAAAAAATATATATACAAAAATAATATATATATATATAAATATATATATATATATATAATTTTATTATTTTAAAATAAACATAAATAAAAATTTTTTTTAGTTAATTTTTTATTAACATATATTTACATTATATTTTAATTAATTATTTTTTTTTTAAAAAATATAATATATATTAATATTATATATATATAAACTTTTATATATACATAAAAAAAAAAAAAAATTAAATTTAACTTTTACATACAACATAAAAATTTTTAATGTGGTTTGGGGGTTTGTTTTTTGTGGTGTTGTTGGTTGTTTGGGTTTGGGTGGTGGGGGGGGGTGTGGTTACAGCAAAGAAAACACGTTAAAATTTTGCTTTTGAAAAAAGAACTTTCGAAAAAGTTTTAAGTAAAAAAACTTTCCAAATATTTTTTGGAAAATCACCAATCAAACTTTAATCCGGAATTTATAAAAAACTTTGCCTTGATGCTTTTTACATTTTTAAAGGGGGTAATTTAAAAACAGAAAAAAATGGTTATTTAAAAAGGTTTAAAAACCGTTATTTTATTAAAAACTATTACAACAAAATATCAAAACGGAAAAAAGAAGGGGAAATTTTTTTTTGCCCCCCGCTAAGAAATCCGAAAAAGGGTTTGGGGGCCTTTTCAGAAAAAAAGGTGTGGTTTAGCTGATTTGCAGGCTCCCCCCAATTTTCGGGGGGAAATGGGATACATTAAAAAGGCAAGTTGATTTCCGAAGAATCAAACCCCACTTTGATCTTTGTTGAATAAAAGAGACCTTTCAAAAACACCTTCCCTAACGGGGGGGGAGGGGAAAACCCTCAATATTTTTTACCCCTATAAACACCGGGGGCAACATCCAACCCCCACCCCTTCGGCATCCCCCAAAAACCCCTGGGGCCCCACTCCTCTCCAAATTTCTCCAAAAATGAAAAACTAAAAAAAAAATGAATTTGGAAAAAGGGGGTTTTTTTAAAAAAAACATAAAACAAAAATTGGGGCAAAAAGCGAAAAAAAGGGGGGGGGGGTTTTTGTTCCGTATAGTACTCCAACTGGTCCTTCAAAAAAAATGGGTTTTGGCCTAGCAAGGAAACCCATCGCCCGGGAAAAGGGATCATCTTGCAAAGTATCCCCTAGGAAACCCGGAAAATTTTCATCAGGGAATCAAAACGGGCCCAATTCGAACTCCCAAATAAAAAAACTGTTCGTTCGCAGGAAGTTTTAAATTAAAATATTTTTTTTACTATAAAAAAAGAAAAATAAAAAAAAAAAATTAGGATCCTAAAGGAACGGGGACCCTCCCCAAAGTATATAAAATAAAATAAATAAATTAAAATATTTAATCAAAACTGAAAAAATTTGGGGGTTTTTTTGGGGGGATTTCCCCCCCCGGTCCTGAAGGGCCCCAGGGCTTGGGGGGGCGCTTAAAAACTGGTCAGTCCCCAAAAAAGGCGTACCCCCGAAAAACGATACTACAAGGGACCAACCCAAACCACCCCAAACCACCCCCCACCCCCAAAACCACAAAACACAACCCAACACCAAAATAATATAAAAATTTATATATAATTTATAATATTTTATTTTAAATTATATATATATATTAATATTATATATTTTATAAATTTAAAATATAAAAAAATATATATTTATATATATATTATATATAAAATTTTAATATATATATAAAATAGTAAAATATTTTTTTTTTCATTTCCACACAAGCCCCGGGGACCCCCAAACCAACACCAACCCCACCACCCCCACAACACAACACACACAAACCATACACACACACAACACACACAAAACACACACAACACACACACCCCCAAACACACACACACACCAACACAAATTTTGTTTTGTTTTAATAATTTTGAAATTTTTTTGTTTATTTTTAAAATTAAAAAAAACAAAAAATACACATAAATAAAATTTAAAATAAAAAAAATTTCCCACCCCCAAACCCCCCCAACCCCCACCAAACCACCACCCCAAAAAACCCCCCCAACCCCCCCCCCACCACCCCAAACAACCCCCCAAAAACCCCCAAAAACAACAACCATGGTGGTGTTGTGAAAAATTTTTGGTGAGATATAATTTCCAACACAAATCTCAAAAGGTTAATGCGAAGGGTTTTCCCCCCCATTTTTAAACTCCTCGCAAAGCCCCGAATATTTAGAAACTTCAAGGCCCCCGGGGGCCCCCCCAAACCCCTTTTTCTCTGGGAAAAATTGGGGAACCTTCACGGGGGAAAGAGCTGGGCTTTTTACGTTTGGGCCTTTCAAAAAACCTTTTGTGCGTAAAATTTTTTTTTTTCTTTCCCTAAATATGGGATCTTCAAAACCATTAAATTTTTTTCTTAACTTCATTAAAATTTTGTAAAATTTCTCCATAAAAATTATGTTTTGGACTTCAAAATTTAAATTTGTCTTTTAAAACCCTTCCAAAAAAATATTTACTTTCCCCTTTGAAGGGGGTCTCAAAAACCCTCAAATAATCAGAAAGGGTTTTTCCCCCTTTTTTTAACAACAAAATTTAAATTTTTGTGTTTTTTTCCCTCACAGTCTAGCCCTCCATTTTTTTTGGACCCAATTTTTTTTTTTTTACCTCCTTTATATTTATTGATTTTTGATTTAAACCACCCCTTAAAATTTTTTCCCCCTTCCGTTTTCCTCCATATAGCCAGGGCCACAAACCCACAACCCAAAGATAACACCCACCCCCCCCCCCCATAAAACACAACACACAAAACACACCACCACGCAACAACACACACAACACACAACACCCAACACACAACACACACAACACACACCCCCACCACAAAAAAACCACACACACAACACCACCACGCACCACACAACACACACACAACACACAAACACACAAAAAACACACACACACACCACACAAAACCCCCCCCAACCCCAAAAAAAAAAAAACCCCACACCCCCCCCAAACCAAAAACACCCAACACACACACACACCACACACACCACACAGCCCCAACACCACACACACACACCACACCACACACACCCCACACACACACCACAACACACAAAAACCACACAACTTTTGTTTTTTCGTAAATAATTCTTCATTTAATCATGTTTTTTTTCGTAATTACCCTTTTTTAGGGTTCTCGGTACATTATTTTCCCCCAAGAAAAAAAAAAACTTTGCAACCTATTCATCCCTTTCCTTTTAAAACCGGGGGGAGAAGTTCCCAAAATAATTCAGGGGCCCCCAAAGCCCCAAACCCTGAAAGATAAAAAACCTTCCAGGAAGCTAAATCAAAATGCCCCTTTACCTACTAAAGAATTATCAGCTAAATTTTCCTTTGGGAAATATAAAAAATAAGAATCTAAACCCCCAAAGGGCTTCTGCCCGCTGGCCATATAACCACATGAATTCCTAAAAAATTTTTCATTGGGTGGGCAGGAATGGGTTCTACCAACCGAATGCAAAATTTTGTTTCTTGTTTGGACATTTCATTTTTTTTTGTTTTTTGGTTAGAAGGAGCAAAATTTAAGTAAGTAAAAAGTGATACTAAAAAATATAATACTTTCAAAATATATATTACATATAAAAAGACAAGTATGGAGACCCAAGGTAAGCTGGAACTAATTTTCCCAAAGTGCTCCGAGGCCCTGGAGTCTCATAGGTTTTTAGTAGAGGGGGGATCCTACCGCTCCTAAAACTCAAGAAAGGGCTCTATTAAAACTTCCTTTCCCCTTTCTATGAATGAAGGGTAATGATTTGAAGCTTATTTTATTGTTATTTAGTCTATTTCAATGAAAAACAGGGGATACAAACAGGTATGAGGAAAAAACCTGGACGCGGAAAACAGAAGGGAACTTACTCCTATTCAAACCCTGAAGAGATTTCCCATTGCATTTGTCATAAAAATAGCTGAAATAAATAGATTTGCAAGAAATTTTAAAACAAAAAATTAAAAAAGATACAAAAATCTACTTTTCATACAAATCGCAGTCACAGCCGAGAAAATACGCCTTTAGTATATTCCCTTTTGACTACCTTTTCACTGTAATCGGG
The DNA here is from genome assembly GCF_015228065.2 of Penaeus monodon. Classification (NCBI taxonomy): domain Eukaryota; kingdom Metazoa; phylum Arthropoda; class Malacostraca; order Decapoda; family Penaeidae; genus Penaeus; species Penaeus monodon. The sequence goes on from NC_051387.1 coordinate 10,032,386, forward strand.
AAAGAAAGAGTAATAAGCACTTTGATACGAACTTTATTGAAAACTGGCCCACATTTTGTTCCATTTAATTTTTCCCAAAAAGCGAAGTAGTCTTTTATCGTATTTATTTGTAAGATAATGTAAAAAAAAAAAATAACAAGAAAAATCGCTTTTTTTGGTTCCACAATTCCAGAAACTAAGTAAGCTTTCAAAAAAACCAGAGACCAAACTTTTGAAAACAGGGGCCCTTTTGTTCACAAATCGAAATTGAAGGGGTTATTAATACAACCGTGAATTCAAACAATTTAACACCCCTAAAGTAAAAATAAAATAGCAATAATTATTAATAATAATAATAATAAAAAAAATTTAAAAATAATAATAATAATAATAATAAACGAGTCAGTGAGAAAATTTACAATAAAAAAGCAAAAAATAAAATAACAAAATAAAAATGATGATAATAATGTTAATAATAATGATAATATCAATGATAATAATAATGATAATAATAAAATTATAGTAATAATAGCAATAATAATAAATTGATTATAGTAATAGCAATAATAATAATAATAATAATAATAATGATAATAATAAAAATAAAAAGTAAAAGATGAAATAATAAAATAATAAAAATAATATAGAAAATAATAATGATAATAATGATAAAAAAATAAGAAATAACCCCCAACAAAAGTTTTCTAAACAATATCTCCTGGGGAGGGGGCAGCTTGCCGCCCAGATAAAGCTGAGAGGTTACTGAGTCCCCGGGGCACGAATGGTCGTCAAACACCGTGCCCCCGGGACGGGAAAGCAGTTTTGGGATTGGTGGGGGTCCCGTTCTTCAGTGGGGCTGGAATGTATCCTTTTTTAAGTGAGAGTGGAATGGGTGATGAAACGTCCCCCCAACGGGTCAAACAAGGGGGGCATCCCTCAGGGGAGAACTAAGTTTAACTTTCCATTTTTCAAAAACCCCCAGGTTCTAGGACGGGATAGTTCCACCCCTGGCCCTGCGGGTTTGGCCATCTTTTACTAACAAACAAAAAAAAACAAACTTAAAGGACAAGGGAAAAAATAATGAGGGAATGTACTGTTTTGCTATAAATCAATGACCCGTGCGAAGATGTGACATATTTTTGTAGTGTTACATTTGCCCCCAAAATTCAACCCCTAGGTCGCGGTAGAACCGGTGTTTTATTTTTAATTAGCAGATCTAAAGAAATAAAAATAATAAAATAATAATAATAAATAAAATAATAAAAATAATAATAAAATTATAAAAATAATAAAATAATATAAAATAAAAAAAATGATATAATAATAATAAAGTAATAATAATAATGATATTATTATTATTATTATAGTAAAATATAAAATAACAAACTTAAATTTTATTATTAATAATAATAATAAAAAAAATAAAATAATAAATTTAAAATTTAAAAATAAAATAATAGTTTATAATAATGATAATAGAATAATAAGACAACAAAAAAAAAAATAATAATAAAATAAGATAATAAAAATAAAATAATAGTGTAAACATTGTTTGGTGATAATGAAAATAAGATAATGAAATAAAAAAGATAATTTAAAATACAATAATAATAAAATTTATAATAATAATAGCAATAATAAATATAACAAAAAAAATAAAATTTTAAAAAGTAATAAAATAAAATAATAAAAATAATAAAATAATAATAAAAATAATAATAAAATAAAAATTTAATACCCCAATGGATGAAAAATGATTATGTAAAATAATATAATTAAAAGATAATATAAAATAAAAAAATTAATAATATAATAAATCAGCTTTAAAATGCACACCAGATCACCGCATCGAGTGGTGGGGGCAAATGGCACAGCATTTGCCCCGCCGTGTGTGAGCAAGCCCTGATTTTTAAAAATTTTTAGGTAAAAAAAACCCAGTACGGTATGGGTGGTCTACGGGATAATGGGGGTTGGGGAAACCAACAAAGATTGCAAACAACTACTCCCCTGGGGAGGGATCACGCTTAAACCCGCCCCCGTTAAAAGACTTGTAGGGTAATGATTCCCCGGGCCGAGTGGTCCGTCAAACACCCTGCCCCCGGGGAGGGAAAGCAGTTTGGGGATTGGCGCGGATGCCACTTCTTCGCAATGAGGCTGAAATATATCCTGTTCGAAATAAAAGAAGGAAATGGGGGGTAAGCGTCGCACGCCAGGTCAAAAAGGGGGGCATCCCTCAGAGCAGAACTAAGTCTAAATCTTCCCTTTTTCAAAAACCCCCGGATAGTTTCCCCCCCCGCCCCCGGTTCGGCCTCTTGTACAACAATCAAAAAAAAACAAACTTTAAAAGGATAAGGGAAGGGAAAAATGAGGAAGTACTGCTTTTTTCTATACACTCAAGGACCTTTCAGAAGTTTGGGCATATTTCTGTTAGTGTTTTCCCTTTAACCCCCCAAAATCAACACCTTTGGTCCTGGGAGTGCTCGGTGTTTTTTTTTAATTTGCAATCTATAGAAAAAAAAAGAAAAAATAATAAAATAAAATAAAATAATAATAATATAATAATAATAATAACATGACAATAAAAAAAAAACAATGAGAATAATGATGGAAAAGATGTGATGATGATAAAAAATAATAATAATAAAAAAAAAAATAATAAAATAATAATAATAAAATTAAATAATAATAATAATAATAATAATAAAATAATAATAATAAGAATAAAAATAAAAAAAAAATAAAAAAAAAAATAAAGATAAAATAATAAAATAAAATAAAAATAATAATAATAATAATAAACCAACAATATTTTCCCAAAAATACTCCCCTGGGGGGGATCACTGCTTAGCCGCCCCAGAAAAGATAGTCCTACAGATGTCCACGGGGATCGAATGGTTCAAAAATTAATAACAAGATGTAATAATGATGATGATAAGATAATAATAAAATAAAAATAAAAATAATAATAATAAAAATAAAAAAACCCCCAAATTATAAAAAAATAATGAAATAATGATGATAATGATATAAAGAAATAAAATAATAATAATAATAATAATAAAACCACCAGGAGGGTCATGCCCGCCCCCCCAGTAAACACTTAGGAGGCTACATGATGTCCACGGGGGGTCGAGTGGTGTTCAAGCACCGTGCCGCGGGGAGTGGAAATGCCGTTGGTGATTGGCACGAGATGTCCAGCTTCTTCGCGTGAGCGAAAGTATCTGTTTCAAAAGTGAGAAAAGGAAGGGGTGATGAAGCGTCGCCCCCTCAACGGACAACAAGGGGCGCATCCCTCAGGCAGAACTAAGTTTAACTCTTCCATTTTTTCAAAATCCGCCGGTACTAGGAAGGGATGGTTCCCCCCCCGGCCCGCGGTTCAGCCATCTTGACTTCATCAAAAAAAAAACAAGATTAAATGAAAAAGGGAAGAGTATTGAGGTAATGTAAAGCTTTTGCTATACACCAAAGAGCCTGCTGCCGAAGTTGGAGCATATTTTGTTAGTGTTCCATTTTCCCCAAACTTCAAACCCCCGGTCGTGGTAGTGATCGGGGTTTGATTTTTAAATTTGCAGATCTAAAGAAAAAAAAGAAAAAATAATAACTATATATAATAATAAAATAATAAAAATTTTAAAAAAATATAATAATAATGAAATAAAAATTTTAATAAGAATAATAAATAAAATAATAATATTTAAAATAATAATAAAATAATAATAAAATAAATAATAATAAAACAATAATAATAATAATATGATAATAAAATAAAGATAATATAATAATAAAATAATAAAAATAAAAATAATAAAAATAATAAAAATAAAATAATAATAATATAAAATAAAAAAAAATTTTAAAAAAATAAAATAAAAATAAGAAATAATAATAATAATAAAATAATAATAATAAAAATAAAAATATAATGATAATGAAATGATTGTAATGAAAGATAATGAAAACGATAATGATAAAGATGAGATGAGATTGTTGGGGGATAGATTATCTAATATCCCACATAGAGAAATAAAAAGGTGGTGTCAAACCAGCACTGATAAGATAACAACATATTAAAACTCAATAATCAAAATAATAGACCGATATAATATATAAAACAAAAATACTCTGGAATAAAGATCAAAATTAGCACTGGTACAAGTCGGGATCAGAGAATTGGGGTTGGTGTGAAACAGTCGAGGTCGGTAGACCAAAAGGGGTCTTCGCTACCGTCAGATACTCGGGTCGGCTGCAGGCCCTCTTTCAAGAAAAAAAGGAAAAGGCTGATCCAAAGGGCAGTTTTGGTCCCATTCCTGATTGGCTGGCTGCGGGTCATCGTTGATCGGCCTTGAGGGGATTTTTTCCCATGAAAGGGAAAAGACCAGATTCTCCAAAAAAGGTCCAAATCGAGGGGTCCTGGGACCTCTTTGTCCGACCCCGGGTGATAGCGAATCGGTAATTTAAAAAGGTCACACGTTATTTTAAATTTTATCATATTTTTTCGGGCAGACGTTTCGTTGTTAAACTCTAATTAAAAACTTTTTATAATGATGAGGTGATGTGATAATAAAATAATAAAATAAGAAATAATAATAATAATGATGATGAAAATAATAATAATAATAATAATAATAATAATAATAATAATGATAAAGATAAAACGGTAAAAAGATGAAATTTTCAATAAGTTAATAATGATAAGAAAAAATAAAAAAGAAATGATAATGATAATGATAATGATAATGAAATAATGATGATGATGATGATGATGATTGTGATGATAGAGATGATGATGATAGATGATAGATGATGATGATGAGATATAAAAATAAAAAAAAATAAATAAAATAATAATAAAATGATAATAATAATAATAAAAATAATAATAATAATAATAAAAAAAGAAATAATAAAAATAATAATAGTAAAAAATAATAAGAAAAAATAAAATGAAATAATAAAAAAATAATAATAATAATAATAATAATAATAAAAATAATAATAAAAAAAATAAAAATAATAAAAATAAAATAATAATAAAATAAAAATAATAAAAATAAAAATAAAGAAATTTAAAAAAAATAATAATAATAAAAAATAATAAAAAAATAATAATAATAATAATAATGATAAAGGTAATGAAATATAATGATAATTAATGAAATGTAATAATAAAAAATAGTAAAAATAATAATAATAAAAATAATAATAAAAAAATAATAATAATAAAAATGATAAGATAAAGATAATAAAAAGATGTTAATGAATGATAAAATAATAATGATAAGATAATTTATAATGATAATGATATTATGTGATAAGTAAAGATAATGATAAAAATAATAATAAAAATAATAATAATAATAATAATAATAAAAATAAAATACCCCCGACCGAAGTACCGGGTTGGCGTCCGGCGGGGGGGTGTCTGTTCATGGGTGGGGGGGACTTTGCTTGAATAGCAAACCCCCTATGATGGTATCAATAAAAATACTGGGGGTTGTGACACCTTATCCCCCCAAACCTTTTTTGGTGAATGCAAATCAAAAAAACCCGACAAAGGCGGGGGAAGGGGGGGAACTTTTGTGAAGGTCCTCGCCCGGAGGTGTTCTCCGGGCGACAGCGGGACCCCGGGCGTTTTCCACTACTGTAGAACAAAAATGGAAAAAGAATAAATAAAGTAGTTATGGAATGTTTTTTAAGAAATAAAACCCTTTGATGAATGAAAACCTAAAAAGGAACAGGGAAGAATGTTCAGGAAAGGAGGAACAGAGGAGGGTTTTAGTCGACTGAGCAAGATAGTGAAACCGGCCAGAGCCATCAAAGAACGGTTGGGTTTAGAACTTGAGTTTAAATATAAAAAAAGTGTTTTAGGGAGGGAAAGAGAAATAATAAAGATGAGGAGGTGGTTTGAGAGGAGTAATAACGAAAACTTTTTGGGTGGCGATGTTGAGGAAAAATTGGTGGAGATGTAAAGGGGGAAAATGATCAGCAAAAATGGGGGTTTTGTTTCGAAGATATGATGGTTAGAGAAAATCTTTTCTGAAAGCAAAGGGGAATTGTTGAGAAACTAAGAAAAATTTGTTGAAAAAAAAAAGCAGAAGGGAAATCCTTTAAAAAGGTTTATAAAAACAAACTAAGAGGAAATGAATAGATAAATCAAGTGATTCGCCCCATTGAAACCAAAAAAAATCACGAAACTAATAATGATAAAGGGGAGCAACTGTATGGGGGCAAACGCTAGGGTTAAAGAAGATGGAATTTTGAGCTAAAAAAGATCCTTGGGGGAAACGCCGGGATTTGGGGATGATTCAAAAAAAATAAAGGGAAAAAGTAAAAAACTAGAGAGAATTAAAAGGGGAACTCGCCCAAGAAAAAAGAAAAAAATTTCGAGACTGAAAGAGAAATATGGGGAAAAAGAAAGGGATTAAAAAGTGGGGGAAGAAATTAAACAAGAATGAGCCAAAATGCAAAAATTTAAGAGATACGATCAAAGGGGGTTAACCATTCAGACAAAATCGAACATTTAGTGTTACCCCAAATATTTTTTCAAGGGGAAATTTAATGGGGGTAAAGCTAGAACAAACGAGGTACCCAAAGGGGAGAGTAGAAGGGTTTGGGGGGGATTTTGGAAGTGAAGAAGGACATAAAAAGGGCAGAAGGTGTCGAGTTAAAGGATGAATTTAAAGGGAGCACTCACAGGAAGGGGGCACTAAAGTATTGAAAAGTAGAAAACAAGCAAAAAAATGCCCAAAATGGCTCCCGCAAAGATGGTTCCAGGGGAAATTGGATCAAAAAACCACCAACAGCACGAAGAATGTGATAATAAATAAGATTTTGAGGGAAAAGGGTACCCTTCCCAAATGGTTAACACATGGACGGACAGTGTTGTCCCCGAAGGGTCCCAGGGGAAAAGGGGGAAACGGTTGAGAAACTAAGGCCGATAACATGCCCCTTTCCCTGATGTGGAAAATGAACAGGAATCAAGCTGATCAAATGTACGATACCTAGACAGAGAACAGCTAATACCTGATGAACAAAAAGGTTTTCAGGCGAAAGAGTCGGGGTACAAAAGATCAGTTTTTTGTTGACAAAAAAAACCTAAGGTTCAGGAAAGGCCACTAATCTGGTAGGGGGGATAGATATAAAAAGCTTTTTGACTCTTCCCCTAGTTGATTAGTAGGGCATGGGAAAGTTTGGAATAGTGGTAACGTAAGAGTTTTTGAAAGAAGCATGGTGATGGAAGTTTCCTTTAATTTAATGGAGGGAACTCGGCAGGGGATGTTAAAAGAGGGAATTCAAGGGATAGTTTGTCCCCATTTTTATTGTCTTTAGCATGATACCTTTTCGTCATTACTCAGAAAGGTAAATAATGCTATGAGTGGGGGAAAAAGGAGTATAAACTTAACACCTATCTTAGGATGATTTAAAACTATTTCCCAAAAGTGAAAAACAGATAGATCCCTAAACAGATACTCACATTTTTGTATGATTTTAGGCAGGGAAATTTTGGGAAACAAGAAAGGGGGGTTTTTAGTCCTAAAAAGAGGGGAAAATTTTAAGATGTGAGGGCATAGAATTTTCCCAATGAAATAATAAAAAAAGTTAACAAGAAGGATATTTTTATTGAGTGTTGTGGTTTTGAAAAAGGTGAAAGGGGAAGAAATGAAAGAGAAAACAATGAAGGAGTATAAACACGGTGAGGTTAATTTTAAAGTCCAATTTAATGGGAAAAACAAAGTAACTGCAATTTTTACCTGGGCAGTAGCAATACAGTATGGGGCGGAATAATAAGGGAGAGAGAGTGAACTGAAAAGTATCGACAAAAAGACAAGAAAAAACCTGACATGCTGGTGCCCCTGACCCAAAGAGGATGTAGAAGATATAATGAAAAAGGGAAGGAAGGAGGTCGGGCCCTTTTCAGGTGGAACAATGGAAAAGGAGAAGAAAAAGCTTTGGTTTTTTTGTGGGAAACCAAAAGTGTTGATAAAGGGTGTGTGGCATCGGAAAACCCTACAGACAGAGGAAAAAATGGGAAAAAAGAATTCAAAAAGGAAAAAAGGGGAAGAGCTCAAACAGAAAAAAGGACAGAAGGGAATGATGGGCAATTGTTGAAGATGCCAATAAGGTAGACCAGGTTAAAACTTGGGGAAAGGGGTGTCAAGGGGATTGAAGGTTTAAAACGGAAGATCCATTGCTGCACAAAGCAAGCAATAAAGGGCCAACTACGTGAAACATTAATAATAGAGCAAAAGCAGTCCTTTTTGTGTAGAATGTGTGGAAACGAGGGAAAGCCAAAAAAACAACAATTGTTTCAGAGGCGGAAATACCCCGAAAGAGTAAAAAGAGTCACGATAAGTGGCAAAGAAAATACACTGGGGTTTGTGTAGGAAACATGGGCTTGAGCTTCAATAAAAGGGATGAACACACCCCCGAGAGTGTTTGTGGAACGAGGCCGTTTAAAAATTTTGGGATATCAATGTACAAAGTGATAAAGTCATCAGGCAAGAAGACCGTGTTTTTAAATAAATTTATAAGGAAAAAAAGAAGCTCTAAAAGTTGATTTGCCCTCCGCAGATACGAGGATTTCAAAAAAAGAATTAGAGAAGGTAAAAGTACCAAAATCTGAAAAGGAAATAAAAAGGTTTTGGGGAACTGCGATGTGCAAAAGTTGTTCCCGTAGGATTGGTGCCCCCCGGGGGCGTTACAAAAGATCTTGAAGCTGGATTGAAATATGGACATTGGGCCGAGGTTTGGGTAGCAGAAGATCTTTATTGGGAAAGGAAAAAAAATACTGAGAAAATGCTAGAACTTTTTAAAAAAGAAGGGGAAAATGTTTGCCTTTAGTCTTTTTCATGACTCGCCTAAAGGGAAAAAAAACGGGAATAAGAAAAGCCAGGCGAAAGCTTTTAAAATCCCATAATAAAATAATAATAATAATAAAAAATAATAAAAATAATAATAATAATAATAAAGGGGTTTAATAAAATAAAAGTAATGATAAAATAATAAAAAATCTATTAACAATAACAATGATAAAATAACAAAAAAATAATAGTAATAAAAAAAAACAATGTAAAGGCTTCACAATAAGCCAGATATTTTACAAGTTAAAAAAACAAGACGTTTTTTTTGATGTTGCATGTCCATTGGCGGAGAAGATAATAAAAAGAATAAAAAACAGATAATTATAAGACGAGAATGAAAACGTCAAAATATTGCAGGGGGGGGGGGGGGGGGGGGGGGGGGGGAATTTAATAATAATAAAACAAAAAAAAAAAAAAAAAAAAAAAATAAAAAAAAAAAAAATAAAATAAAAAAAAAAATAAAAAGGGTATTTTTTAAATTTATGATAATTTGTTTAAATTTTTTATTTTAAATTTGAAAAAAAATTTTTCAAATTAAATAAAACAAACGGGCCTTTTTTCAGATATTTTTGGGCTTTTTCCTTCGGGGGTCTTTAAAAAAAAATTTAAAGGAAGTTGCTCGCCCTTTGGAAAATTTTAATATTTTTAAAAAAAAAATTAAAATTTTTAAAAAATTATTATTTAAAAAAAAATTTTAAAATTTTTATATATTAATTAAAAATTAATTTAATTAAATTAAATTAGAAAAAATTTAAATTTAAAAAATTTTTATTTAATGTTTTAATTTTTTTTTTATTTTTTTAAAAAATTTAAAAAATTACAATTTTTAGTTGTTAAATTTTTAATTTTTTTTTTTATATTTTATTTTTTTTATTGTTTTTTTTCACAATTTCCTTTTTTTGAATTTTTTTTTAAAAGGGAAAAAATTAAAAATATTATAAAAATTTTTTTCACCACTTTAAAATTAAAATTTTTATATTATTACAAAATTTTTTTTTTTTATTATAATAATGTTTTTAAGTTTCTTTTTTTAAAAAAAACCCTTTTTATATTTTTTTATTTTACCCCTTTGGGGGGCTGTAAAAAAAAAAAAAAATTAAATCTTTTTTTTTCATTTTTTTTTGACAAAAAAACAAAAAGAGCAGCCTTTTTTAATAATTATTAAATTTTTTTATTAAAAATATTATTTTTAAAAAATTTTTTTTAATTTAAAAACAAGATTAAAAATTTTTTAATAAAGAATTTCTTGCGTATTTGGGTCTTGAAGGAAAAAAAGAAATTTACGGTTGTTTTTTTATTTAATTTTTATAAATATTAAATTTTTAAATATATTAATAAAAATTATTATATTTTTTTTAAATAATATCAAAAATCTTTTTAAAATTAAAAAAAAAAATAAAAATAATTTTTAAATTATTTTTTTTTTTTTAAAGATACAAAAGGTGGGTTTAATAATAAATTTATTTAATAAATTATATTTTTGATAATTATATTTAAAAAAAAAATTATCCCACGGGGGTTTTGTTTGGGTTTATTTAAATTTGATTTTTTAAAGAATATAATTTTTAAATAATATAATTAAAAAAATTATATAAAATTATTTTTTTATATTTAAAATAAATATAAACTGTGGTTATTATATTATATATAATTATAATATTAATATATATATAATATAATAATATATATATATAATATAATATTTATTAAATTTAAAAGTGTGTTTATATATATATATTTTAAAATATATAATAATATAATTATATAAAATATATATAAATATAACGTGTGTGTATTAATATATATAAAATTTTTTATATATATAATAATATATATAATTAAATATATATATATATAATAATATTTTGGGGTTTATATAAAAATATATATATATATATATAGATAAAATATATATTTTTTATATAAATATATATAATTTTATATATAAATATTTTAAAATATAATATATTTTTTTATATATATAATATATAAAATAAAATATAAAATTTATAAAAAAGGGTATTAAATATATAATATTATATATATATATATATATATAAAATATTATATATAAATATTATATAATTTTATAATGAAAATATTAAAAAAATAATATAAATTATATAAAATATAATATAATTTTTAAATATAAAAATAAAAATATATAAAAAAAATATAAAAAAAATATTATATATTCACGGGTATATAAATATATATATAGATATAATAATATTATAAAATTTAAAAATAAAATATATATATATTAATATATATATGTATAAATATATATAGATATATTAAATATATTTAATAATATATATATATATATATAATATAATGAAAAAGGGTAAAAATTTCCCGTGTTGATACTGTGGTGGGAAAAACCCCACAAGGCAAAAAAAAAGATTTATTAAAAATGGACTAGAGTTTCGAAATCCACCGGTTTCATATTCGGAATTCAGACCTAAAAATAAAACCTAGGGTTTTCGAAACTCTATTCTTTTTCTTTAAAATTAAATTTGCATTGTGGGTTTATACCATAATGTATACACACATTTTAATATATATATATATAAATTTTAATAAATATATTAATATATAAAATATATATAATATATACATGTGAAAATTTAATTATATATATTAATTTTATAATATAAAATTATAAAAATATAAAAATATAATATTTTATATGAAAAATGTATGTAAATAAATAAAGAATATAATATAATTATATATTTATTATTATTATATAATAATATTTATATATATATATATAATATTTTATGTTATACATAAATTATAGGTAAGAAAGTAAAAAAAAGGTTTATTAACTATTATAAAACGGAAATTTAGAGTTGGTCGAGCCCAAGGAAGCACTTTAACAATAGCAAAGGAGCTATTTAAAACCCTTCCTGTATTCTCACTCCATAATATTTTTTGTATCACCACGGCAACAGTGTACACGCACACGACCCACAACACACAACACACACACACACAACACCCCACCACCACACACACACACACACCCCCACACACACACACTCACTCCCTCACACAACTCAATCACACACACCACGCACGAACACACACAAAAAGAGAAATGTAGCGGCGCGTGAAACCATGATCTAAGCATTTTGCAACTCGCCACTTGTGAATTAATCTGAGTGAAAACAAAAAAAAATAAAATAGAAAAATAAAAATGGGAAAAAAAGAAGAAATAAAATTTTTTCATCATGTGTGATTTGCTGGTATACAAAAAACTCAAGTGAAAAATGTCAGTTTTTTCTTTTACTGTTTTTGTTAAAAAAAGATAATTTATCATTTTTAAAGTCGTATTTTATTTACTCTAAATTTGTTTAAAAAATGTAGAAAAAAAAAATAAGTTTTGTCTCTTTTTTTTTTTTACAAAAAAAGACAGTAACATAAATTAAAACTAAAAATTCCCGGGGCAAAAAGAAAAAAATTTCCCCATATTAATCATTCTTTTAATGATGTTTTATTTATCATGACTCACGCCACCCCCAAAACAAGGGAGAGAGAGAGAGAGAAGAGGAGAGAGGAGGAGAGGGGGAGAGAGAGAGAAAGAAAAAGGAGGGGAGAGAGAAAGCGAGGGAAAGAAAGAAGAGAGAGAGAGAGAGAGGAGGAAGGGGAGAGAGAGAGGAGATGAGAAGAGAGGAGAGAGAGAGAGAGAGAGTGGGAGAGAAAGAGAAAGAGCGAGAGGGGAAAAAGGGAGAGAGACAGAGAGGAGGAAAATAGTAAAAAAAAAAGGGAAAAGGAAGGGGGAAAAAAGGGATGTGTTACTGCAGTTTACGGCGGGTATGTGTGTGTGGTATTCAAATACATGAGACTCACTAAATGTTTTGTGCCATTAACCCCAATTTTAAACCCAGTTTACCTTTTAAACTTACAATCTCACACAAGACTAAATTTTTGAATTTAGGAGATTAAACACCATCTCGCTTAAACGTCTATGACTCGATATGGTATATGTAAGGGTTTATAAACCACAATTTTTAAGGGTCTGGCAAGGACCACCTTTTTTCCCCAAACAAATATAATATTCCCAATAGCCCGGGAAATCTCAATAAAGAAAAAAATCTATACGGTTATAATCATGCGCCCTTTTTCCTTTTCGTATTTTTTGGAGGGTAAACATACGGATGTAAGATCGATGTTTTAGACCCAAAATTTGGGGAAGCGAACTCATAAAGGGTTTTTAAAATAAGGGTTTGGCGCTCCCTTACCTGGAAAAAAATCGTTGAAACGTAGCCTTTTCGGATTAGAAGTTACCAATCTTTAAAATCCTCTGAAAACTCTTTGTAATCTGCTTAAACCTAAACATATTGGTACATGTAGAAAACTCTTTGGAGTATTTTTAAGATCAAATTTTCTTTTCCGTGGGGCCAACCCCCCGTATTTTCCTATGGATTTAAAAAAAGCTTTTCAATCTTTATTCAGTTTCAAAGGCATAGTGAAGAACGAAAGAACGAAGAGAAGTTCAAAGTAGAATGGCGAAACCAGGTTATTTTCTTTTAACAATTTTTATAAAAAATTCGCCAAGGCGTTATAAAATAGAAAATTTCCCCGAAAAAAAAAAAAATTTGTAAAATATTTAAAATTTCTGAAAGTATCTTAAGCCCAGTAGGTCTGATGACCTTATTTTTTCTCCAAACCCCTCCTTTTGCAATTTAAAACCCAAACAATGTGCACAGGAGATTATAAGATTGCGCAAGGGAAACCCATATCATTTTTAAATATTTTTCTAAAATTGATTTTTTCCAAATATTTTTAAACCAAAAATTCAATGTGTGAAAAAAAATGATTTTAAAAATCGGGAAAACCAAAGGGTAGTTGTCACTCGATATAAAACCATTTATTTTAAAAAGGGAAACGATTTGCATATATATGGCTCGGTATTTTTTTTGGCATTTTTCGTTTTCCAAAAAAATACAGCGAAACATATAAGTCACTGTAATAATGATGAACGGATAAATGCAAGTTTGACTAAAAGAATTCATATTTTTAACTGGAATGAAAAGGGAAAATGAGAGTGCTTTTTTTTATGAAAGACCTGACTTAATGAAAAGGTGGCCCCGGAGTTCAACGTCAGAAATTATTTTGAACCAAAATTTTTATTTCCATTATACCGTGCCTTTTTTTTCTTCATAAATATAAGGACTAACAGATTTTAAAAGGATTTTTTAAAATTCAGTATTTAAACGAAAATACATTTTTAGGTTTACAGGGGTATATATATATATATAAATTTTATATAATTATAAAATATATATAATAATATATTCGGTTTTTTCTTGAATATATATATTCGGTTTTTGTTTTGACAAAAGGTAAAAGAACAAAAACAAATTTTAAAGTTTATAGAAACTGAGTATGACAAAAAAAAAAAAAAAAAAAAAAAAAAAAAAAAAAAACGAACTCTTAAAATTTATTTTTTTAGAGAGAAAAGAGAGAGAGAAAAAAACTAGCGAAACCCTTACTAATGTTTAGAAGGGATTCTCCTCTTATTTTTTGGGTTGCCCTATTTTTTGGCATGTTTTTTTTTCCTTTGTCAGAAGATTTTTCTTCTTAGATTAACAAATTTGTTATATTGCCAGAGCGTCATGGAAGAGAGATCTTCCAAAAAATATATATTTTCCAAAAAGGACAACCAGTGGTATTTAAAAGCAAGTGACAGACCCCAAGATAATAAGGTGCTATGAGCCTTGTGTGGCGTTGTGTGTTTTCATTGTAGTATACGTGCGTCGAGTGTGTATGCAGTATTTTTAGTTGTGTGATGTGGGGGGGGGTATCGTATGTGGTATGGGGTGGGGGGTTCGGGATGTGTGTGTTTTGGTAGGGGTTGGGATGGGTGTGTGGGGGGGGGGGGGGAGGATTGGGGGTATGTGTCTGTGTATGTTTACCTGTATATCCAACCGCATGTTTAGTTTTCTTAAGATATATATTGGGTGTTCGTCAACCAGTATTGTCAACTCGTTTTGCAGGTAGATAGTGCGAGGGAAAATATATAATGGACGAACTAACGTGGATTAAAGAGTAAAATTTCGACAGTTTTAAAAGTTTTTTTAAGATTAAAAAAAAGTGTTCGTTTTCCCTTTAAATACTAACAAACAGAAGTGGGACAAAAAATAATATTTAAAAAAATGAAACCCACGAAAGAAAAATACAAAACACTGATATTTCCTGAGGATTATTTTATTTTAATCTATCAAACCATATTTTTAAAAACCCATGAACTAATTTTTCCCCTAATAAAAAACCCAAAAAAAACACATGATATAGCACAGAAATCGAGGGGCCTAAAGTAATGCCATAAAATTACGATAAAATTTTAATGGGGGAGGTTTAAAGTGATGAAAAAAAGAGATTCTGAAAGATTCTATTTTTTTGAATTTAGCGGTAGGGGCATCACTCACCTTAGTCACGCTACAAAAAAACTCACTAGAAAAACCCCAGTGGCACACGTCCCCCACAACATTATACAACAGCACACTCAAATTAAAACATATTCAGGCACGGGCCTATACTCCCAGCAAAAGCGAGAGAGAGGAGGGGGGGAGAGGCAAGCAAAAGATAGGGTGAAAAAAAGGAGGGGAAAAAGGGAAAGGGGGCGAATGAAAAGGGGCGGGGAGGAAGAAACAAAATTCATCGTAATGGTGTTTCCCTGAGCAAACAAGTACCCTATGTTATCACTGGGTTTGAGGCAATTTCCCCAAATCAGATTGGGGGGAGTGTAGGAAAAATTTTTAAAAAAGGGAGATAAGAATTTCAAAAAAAATTACAATTTAAAAATTTGTTTTAGTCAAAGCTTTTTACAGGACACAACATTTTAAACATAGAATGATTTTCCTGTACGGGAAACCCAAAAGTTCCTTTTGGTTTGGTCCAGAAAAATCAATCTCTGCCATAACCCCGTATTAAAAAAGGGGTTTTATTTTATGACTGGAGACTCATTTATTTTCTTATTTCTTGCTGGTTAATAGCTATGGCTTGTGTTGCAGTTTTTCCAAGCATAAATTGGTTTTCATGGTGATTCATGGGCTCAGAGTGGGGCATGGGCTTCATTTTCTTCTTTTTCTGAAACCTGTGTGAGAATGCTTCGTTTTATCAATTTCCCCCACCGAACACTCGTTACTAGGGGTCCCTCCCGGTTATTACGGGCCCTAAAATCCCCGTTTGGTAGGTATTGACAAATCATCATAACTCCCCCCAAAAATTTCTCGCAAGGAAGGGGGTCACAGCACCCCCCGCTTGAATTTGAGTTTAGAAGGAGCACCTAGCCATTCGTCCGAACCAAAAACTCCCGGCCTGATCGGGCCCCGGTAAGTAGTCGGTTGGTTGGTAGGGTAGAGTTTTGCAGACACTATACTATCGCATGCACGGGTATTGCAAAAGATTAAAAAACCCTGGATGTTGCAATATTTTTTTCAGGGGAGTAGCAAGGGGTGCCCCTTTTTGAAATACCATTGCAAGTCAAGAGTGATTTTTGCAGTCAAAAGGAAACCCTGAATTAAAGCCTACTTACAAAACCCTTTTTGTGCAAAGGAATTATTTTTCCAAAACGGTTGGGATTTGGGAGAAATTTTTAAAAACTTTTGAGGTTTTTAGACAATGGCAATAAAATTTCCAAAAGGGGATTTAATTATACTAGTAGAACATAAACACCTGGATAAGATTTTTTAAAATTTTTAGAAAGGTAAAACCTATGAAAAAGAAATGAAAGTCCTTTTTGTGTCGTAAATTTTTTGATTGTGTGGCGTGTGAATCAATTAAATTTAAATTTTTATGATTTGGCTCAGTAGAAAAAATAGAAAAAATTAAAAAAAATGAGAAAAAGAACTAAAACACAAGAGATAGATTCCATACAATTAAAAAAGGGAACTCAAATTAGCCTCTTTTGGTCCCATTTAGTATAAGATTTTCAAGAAAGTAGAGAGATTGTTTGTGAATTTTGGTAATTTTTTTTTTTTTTTTTTTTTGGCTAATTTCTTGTAATAAATTTTCTTTTTTGACATAATTTCTTAGACCCCGAATGAAATTCTTTGTTTTCTGTGTCGAAGTAAGACAGGTCGAAGGAGTCTTTAAAATCATTTTGGGAAAACACAAAATAGGCCCAATTGTTTAAAAACGATACATAGTATGAAATGTATGTGAAAAAAAAATATATATTAAAATGTAATAGTATATATATATATATTATATTATATATATATATATAAATTTAATATATATATAATATTTAATATAATGCATAATTATTATATATATATTATATATAATATATATATATATATAATATTAATATATAAAATAATGCATATATAAAATTTTATATATATTATATTTAATATATTAAAATAATTATATATAATAAAATTATATATAAACTATATAAAATTTTATTATATATAATATATAATTTTTTTTTAAATTTTATATTTATTTTTTTTAAAATATTGCTTTTTCCCTTTTGGAAAAATTTCGTATACCCCTCCCATTTTCTGTTTTTTGGGGCTTAGCAAATCATTGGTTTTCTTTGGAAGGGCACTATACAAAAATTTGTTTTTTTTTTTCTTTTAAAACTGAATTTTTTTTATAGTAAAATCGTGTTTTTAAAAAAAATATCATTTGGTTTTTTTTTTCGATTATGAAAATGGGAAAATATTTAAACAGAAAAAAACGTTGTGAAACGAAAAAGGTAAACTTTGTGCACGTTGCCCGATTACAGGGGGAGCAAGGTTGGATAAAATTAAAGGGAAACCACACAAAAAAACCTTTAAAATCGTCTAAACATAGGGTATACCCGCATGGGTCCCACCGGCCCGGGTTTACAGAAACCTAGGGACCTACCCCGTATTCGGTAAATTACAAATTCTTCCAAAACCCCCTAAACCCAAAAACCAACCTAAAAAATCCGGGTTTTAAGTGAACGTAACTCTGGCCATGGGGCTTACCCCCTGGATCCCTTTATTTATACAATTCGCCTTAAATTTTCCCTATAAGGAGGTTCCATCCCCTGACCCCCCACGTTAATGCGTTGATAATTACAAATATAATCTTTTTCACAAGCCTTAGTAATACATGAACTACTTGACAGATCGCAATAATGAGTAATTCGGTCACAGTAGTGTTTTATCGTCGCAACGTAAACATGGACTTAGAACAAAATGGGTCGACCGTCTTTCTTGTCTGTTGTGTATCTCCTTTATTTTCGATTTGCACATATTTCGCCATAGATGAAAGGTGTTTCAGTTTACGTCAAGTTAAACATTCCATGCACTTTTTTATGCTGAATATCTGATTGGCATCCATTAAACATTTCCCAAATTCTAAGTTATGAAGATACTAACTGGCAAAGTAAGGATAAAGAGGTCTAAAATATCTGTGGATATTTTAATAAACTTTTACTAATTTCTCTAACATGTTCACTTTCAATTAGTTGGAAGTTTCTTTCTCTCTCTCTCTCTCTCTCCTCTCTCACACAAAAAAAAAAAACAGACAAACACACTCACACAGACTCACATACCCAAGAGTGTGTTTATAAGCACACCTTACATAACGGTTTTGCATATCTTCAGTCGTATCTACAATGTCCCGAAGATCATAACACATCTTTCATTTATTTTTGTGTTTCCTTTCAGTGAACTCGTGAAAGTTCTCATCATTATCAATACTAATGGTTTAAAACTTTATCATGAACTTTTCTGTTATCACTGCAAACACATTCTTAATTCCGGAACATTTTTTTTAATGCTTTTATGTGTGTACTAAAACAATGATGGATAATGAAAAGTGTATCTATAAATTCAAACAAAGCATATTCATGATCATAAGTGTCATGTTATAAAACAACAACACACAAGCACTATATGAATCGAGGGCTATATATCTGAAATCAGTTGCAGGCAAGCAAGAGGAAAGGAATTCTGCTTATAAACTACAACAGTATGTATTTGATATATCCCGAAAGGCATTTCATCGATACACATTAATGAACAAAACCACCCACAAGTTGAAAAGGAGAGATTTTGTTACTTTACATGCTTGGTATAAAGACAAGAGTACCAAGGCCGTTGTTCTTGCTTGCTTGTTGGATTTATTAGCTATCGTCCAGCGGCAGATAACTATGATGTCATTACGAGTACTTTCCTGATATTTGTTTCCTTCATCTACTAATCCACTAGATGCTGCAAAATGTATATTTCTTATTCAAAAGCAATTCATATATATATATATATATATATATATATATATATATATATATATATATATATAATATATATTTTATATAAGAACATGAATATATACATATATATATGTATATATATAGGTATATATATATATATATATATATATATATATATATATATAAAATATATATATATGTGTGTGTGTGTGTGTGTGTGTGTGTGTTGTGTGTGTGTGTGTGTGTTTGTGATTGTATTATTATATATATATAAAATATATATATATATATATATATATATATATATATATATATATATATATATTCATGTACTTATATATATAATAAAGAGAGAATTACTTAAATTATTTTCAAAGAGGCAGTTCCACTTTCAGCTCTGTACTAGACACTAAAAGGGAACAATGGCAATCTCACAGACATGTAAATAATTGTTCGAGCTCTGAAAGAAAAGAAACTTGCCCACGATGTCCTGCGGCGGTGTCACGGTGATGACATAATAAGCCCCCAGTGTCGTTTCAACTTGGGTGGCGATCACTGGGTTGTCTGAATATACAGACGAGTTACCGAGGAAGACGTCAGGTAATTTTGTAGAGGACCACGCCTGCACTCGGACAACTCTGATGGCCATCGGTTCAGGCAGATCGACTTTCAGCTGACGGTTACCGGAAACGGAAGTGCAGTAACTTGCTTCGAAATTGCAGTAGTAGCCATCGACTGCGTGGGAAGGGAAGCGGTTACCATAATAAGAAGAAGCAGTTACAGAGGTCAAGTGTGAGATGTCACGATAGGCCCATGAGGAATAGCACGAGGCGAAGGTATTGGCCTCGGAGGCAGAAGCGTAACCTGGCCACCTCTGGGACACCCGAGCTCTGTACACGCTACACACATTGTCTGTAGAACGAGACATTATATGTTAGCAAGACACAAGGACTGGAGATCCAAGTCACCGATTAACAAAATATTTGCATTGTGTTTGAAATTTGATTGCTAAGTTCCTGAAATTTGCTGGCAGATTCGGTCAATAATTAGGGAATATCATAAAGCAAGATGGGAGACAAAGGCAAGATGTGGATAGCAGAGCTTTTGTAGAGAAGGGTGAGGGATGTAGAGACACACGATAACGGTAAAGTTTTTACAGTGTGGGAATTATTGGGGTCTGAAGATGGAAGAATATTCGCTGAAAGTGATGGAGAAGGTTGCATTAAAAAAACTAATAAGCATTGTTCAGATAAGTACTCTGATAAGTTGAGGATTTATGAAAGGCAAAGGAACAATGTATGGAATTCTGTAGTAAGACGAATATAGGGCAAGACCTAAAAAGGGTCTAGAAAAGGAATATAACAGGGTTCTAAGAAATCTGATGTTTTTATGCTTGAGGCGAAGGCGAGTCCCAGAGAAACCAATTGACGTTGTAAAGATTACGCATGGAAGATCAGAAACAGTAGTGGGTACCTTAAATGAAGACACAAAGGAGTTTGTCACTGAGCGAGTTCTGAATTATTTTTTTCTCCTTTTAGATGTACTAAAAAGGCTATTGCTAATGAAAACATATAGGAGCTGCTATATTCAGATGATCTGGTAGTGATGGCATGTCCAGAGGAAGACCTGCTGCAAAGGATGGCAAAGTGGCAAAGAGAAGTTTGACGGTATGACGGTAAAGTAAAGTAAGATGACAATCGGTAATAACAGAAAGAGAGAGCAGATTGTGCTGGGAGATGTACATGGAAGACAGCGCCAAGTGTCTCGAAGCGATGGTGGAAAACACAGGTGGAAACAGAAGTGAGGAGCAGAAGAACAGAAGAGGAAAGATAAAGATATCAACAATGTAGTATACGACGGAATGGTGCCAATAAAGGCGACATTAGAGATTTACACAGCAGTATGTAAAATATTCATCGCTGAATGGTGCTGAAGCCTGGGCAATGGGGAGTAGAAGGAAGTAATAAGAGAGGGCGGAAGTGGAAAGTTGTAGTGGCTGATATAATAAAGGATATATTGAACACATGGGTTGACAAGCGAAGAAGAAAGGCGAGACAGAGATTTACATGGATGAAGTGGAGAGGGACATGAATCCTGGGGTACAAGATGTAGAGGATAAACATTACAGGCGACAAAATATAAGAGCACTACAGCGAAGGATAAGGTCTCAGGTAAAAATATCAAACAAAATATAATGTAATCAAGCAGTGCAGAATATTTGCAAATTATGCCTTGCGATATCAAACATACGTTACAGAAGCTCGACCTTAGTATTGTGGTCAATGAAAAGTGACAGATAAATTTCGTTGTTAACAATGCGTATTTTAGGACGTCCTGCTGTCAACTGTGTCTATGAGTAAAGATATTGTTAAGAATTGTTAAGAATGTGTACATCTTACTTTCTCTACCTTTCCCTTTCCTGACCATGAAATTTACACTAACCTTTCTTGCAGTAAATGGAGCAGCCCGGGGTACGGTTGCATAAGGCAGCACATCCAGCATGAGTCTTATGCTTTAGAGTTTCCGCCTTCAGTTTGCATTTTGCGAACGAATCAGGAAACGTGGTGGCTACCTGTAAGATTTTGGGGGTCAATAAATCGAAAAAAACGTACTTCACTATGCTATTGGTATTTAACAGAGTTTACTATCACATCAAATACAAGAGAAGAGGTCAATAATCAAACACACATATCGTACATTCAAAAA
>NC_051387.1:10064241-10066741 GCF_015228065.2 Penaeus monodon
ATATATATATATATATATATATATATATATATATATATATATATATATATAAGACACAAACGTGTATATATAATTCTATCTATGTATATTTGTGTATATATATATATATTATATATATAGATATATAATATATATATATATATATATATATATATAATAATATATACACACACACACACACGTGTATATATAATTCTATCTATGTATATATTTGTGTGTATGTGTATATATATATATGTATATATATATATATATATATATATATATATTATATATATATATATATATATATACATATTTATGTGTATATACATGACCTCCTAGGTCGTCACACGGGCCTCCTCCATCCAGGATTGTCTCGCAGACAGACAATCTGATGGGTAAGGTCATCCACAGGGAAACGAGCAAGGTGCCCATATAGCCTGAGTTGGTGATCCCGGATTATGCAAGTAACAGATCCCATGCCAGTCGGTTGGACACATGGCCCTGCCAGCTGTACCCCATGATCCAGCAGACTTGTTACAAAAGGCATCAAGACGAGACTCCAAGGCACTAGATAGCATCCAGGTTTCGCTTCCATAGAGCAAAACTGGCAGTATTAAGATCTTGAAGACACATAGCTTGGTCCTTCTGAATAGGTACTGATATCTCCAAATGCTCTTGTTGATTGAGTTCATGGCTCCTGCTACCAGCCCAATCTGTCTACTGACTTCTTGGTCTGACAGCCCAAAGGTGTGGACTATGCCGTCAAGGTATGCAGAGCTCTCTGTGACTTCAAAATCCTCACCACCAGCATGGATCGACTGAACAGGTTCTCCTAACAGGCCCCCAAAGTCCTGAATCTTGGTCTTGGTCCAGGAGACCGCTAGACCCAAGGTCTTCACTTCAGATAGGATAGCAACATCATCAGCAAAGTCAAGGTCTGAGACCTTGATATTGCCCAGTGTTGCTCCACACTGTCTTTGGATAGTAGCTCTACCCATTATCCAGTCCATGCAGGTGTTGAAAAGTATTGGTGCAAGGACGCAGCCTTGCCTCACCCCTGAATTAACAGGACTTTCAGTACTGGTACATAGGCATGCTATTAGGCCAATAATCTGTGTCAAAATTCCGCTAAGTCTCAGAAACTACCATAGTGATTCTTGATGCACTGAGTCAAATGCCTTCTTGAGATCAATGAAGGGTACAAGCAACCCACAACGAAACTCACAACGCCGTTCCACAATTACTTAAAGTGCTAGAATACAGTCTATTGTGGACTTGTCAGGAGTGAATTTAGACTGCTCCGTTCTCTGGTGCTTTAGTAGGTGGTCACAGATCCATTTCATAAGAATGTGGGTGAAAACCTTGCCTGGTATACTGAGCAATGTAATTCCATGGTAGTTGCTACAGTCCCAGTGATCCCCTTTCCCCTAGCAGAGAGAGATGACCACACCTCTCAGCAGGTCAGAGGGATGGTATCAGACTGTCAAATGCAGTCAAGACTGTATGCAAGCCCCATGCCATAGTTTCAACCCCAGCCTTTAGCAGTTCAGCAGGGATATCACATATGCCTGCAGCTTTCCCAAATTTCAGCTTAGAAATCCCCATCCTAAGCTCCATTAGGGTAGGAGGTTCCTCGCCGATGGGTGGGTCTGGCACAGGTATTGTGATACCACTTGAATCCAAGCTAACTGATGGAGGGTCTACCTGGTACAACCCCTCAAAATACTCAGCCCAACATTCACAAACCCCAACATTATCTGAGATGATCTGGTCATCCACTGAAAAGACTGCAGTCATCTGTGGAGAGGGCTTAGAGTTCAGCTCTCTCAGGGCTTGGTAGGTAGAGCGAAGGTCATTTACCAAGAAATGGCCTTCAACCTCCTCATAAAAAATCCTGATAAACTGTTCCTTGTCCCTTCTCAGTTTCTAAGCCCTATGCACCAAATAGCGAAGCAAGTCCTGATCGCCATTCAGGTGAGCCATTTGAGACACCTCAGTGGCCTCCAATGTCTCCAGGGAGATGAAATTCTGCCTTGCCCTTGGGCATACACCAGTGGACTCCTACTCTGCTTTGAGTGTTTCACACTTGAAGGACTATCACAGATCAGCTGTGTCCATCAGTCGTCCAGATCAATGAAAATGTCTCAATGTCTGCCACAGGTGTGAGTTTGGCATAGAACACTCCTTTCACATCCAGTATGCACACATCGGTAGGAGTGTACACGGCAATAAGAGACACAAAGCCAAAAGCATGCTTCAGTCTCAATGCCATAATACAGTCATCAATCGGTGTTACATCAACTACCGAGGGCTGGAGATGTCTATGGCTACTCCCTGGAGGTGATGACCATCACCATGGCCCGACCACTAGTAGGTGTACCCACCCATACTGATCATGCTCTTGCCAGGTCTTCTCACCTCCAAGAGGGCAGCCACCTCAATCACTCCAGTTCCCTTGATAGCAGAGGTAACCACTTGTCCTGCTGCAAGGATTGGATGTTCCAAGCGCCTATCC
>NC_051387.1:10094241-10104241 GCF_015228065.2 Penaeus monodon
GCCTATGGATTTAAAATAACGCTTTTATTTCAGTTTCAAAGAGCATCGTGAAGAAAGAAAAAGAAGAAGAAGAAGAAGAAGAATCAAGTTCAAAGTAGAATGGCGAAATCCAGGTTATTGTGTTTTAACAATTTTCATAAAAGTTCGCCAAGGTCGTTCATAAAATAGAAATCTTCCACGAAAAAAAAAAATTTGTACATGATATTAATATTTCTCTGAACGTATCTTAAGCCCAGTCACGTGTCTGATGACCTTCATTTCTTCTCCAAACCATCCTTTTTGCACATTGAACTCAATCAATGTGCACAGGAGATTATAAGATTGCGACAAGGAACCCCATATCATTTTCTAAATATTTTTCTAAAATTGATTTTCCCTAAATATTTGTAATCCAAACACATTCACATGTGTGAAAACAAAATTGATTTGAAAACTCGGAAAGCTCACAAGGGTAGTTGTCACTCGATGATAAACACCATTTATTTTTAAAAGTTGACATCGATCTTGCATATATATGTGCTCTTGGTATTTTGTTTTGGCATTTACGTATGTCCAAAACCATACAGCGAAACATATAAGTCACTGTACATAATGATGAACGAGCATAAATGCAATGTTAGCACTAAATGAATTCATATTATCTAACTGGAATGAGAGAAAAATGTAAGAGTGCTTTTTTATATAAAATGCCCTGACTGTAACTGAAGTGCTGGCCAATGGGGTATGGATGTTCTAACGTCAGACATTATTTGAAACCTAATTTTTGATTTCCATTATTACCCGTGCCTTTGTTTTCGTTCATACATAGTAACGGATCTAACGGATTTCTTAAAATTCAGTATTTTAAACGAAAATACATTTCTTAGCGTTCTCCAGGGATATATATATATATTTTTTAGCTTTTTGCTTGTGACTGAAATGTGTAACAAGAACAAAAACAAATTTTAAAGTTTATAGAAACTGAGTATGGCAAAAAAAAGAAAAAAAAACCTATTAAAATTGATTTTTTTTAGAAAAAAAAAATATATATAGCGCTATCCCTTACTAACTAGTGTTAGTAAGGGATTCCCCTCACTATTTTTGGATTGCGTATTTTATGTGTATTGCTTTTCTCCTTTTGTCAGATTTTTCTTCTTAGCATTATACAAATTTCGTATAGATTTGCCAAAGTCATTCATGGAAGAGAGATCTTAAAAAAAAAAAAAAAAAAAAAAGGACAACCAGTGGTATTGATAAGCAAGTGACTGACCCGAAGATAATAAGGGACGTGCTATGATGACCTTGTGTAGGCGTCTGTGTGTGTGTTTCATTGTATGTATACGTGCGTCGAGTGTATGTCAGTATTTGTAGTTGTGTGTATGTGGGTGGGGGTATCGGTATGTGTGTGTGTGGTAGGGGTTGGGTATGTGTGTGTGTGTGGTAGGGGGTTGGGTATGTGTGTGTGTGGGGGGGGGGGGTTGTGTGTATGTGTCTGTGTGTGTTTACCTGTACATCCAACCGCATACTTAGTTTTCCTAAGATATATATTGGGTGTTCGTCAACCAGTCTTGTCAACTCGTTTTGCAGGTAGATAGTGCGAGGGATAAATATATAATGGACGAACTAACGTGTGATTAACGACTGTAATAATTTCTGACAGTTTAACAGGTTTCTTAAGATTTAAACAAGTGTTCGATTCCCTTGAAATACTAACAAAACAGAAAAGTGGCACAAAAACTAATATTTAGAATAATGAATCCTACCGAAGAAAATATACAAAAACACTGATATTTTCTGAGTGATTATTGTTATTTCAATCTATCATAACCATCATTATCTAAATTCCTCATGATCACTTAATTTCCTCTAATAAAAAATCCCAAATACAGCATGATAGATGCACAGAAATCGAGGTCTCTACAGTAATGCCATAAAATTCACGATATAATTATAATGGTGAGGTTAATGATGATGAAAACAGACACTTCTGAAACGATTTCTACTTTTCTTTGAATTCTAGCGGTATGGACATCACTCACCTTAGTCACGCTACAAAAAACTAACTAGAAACCATCAGTGGCACACGTCCCGCACATACACTTATACAACAGCACACTCAAATATATACATATTCAGGCAGGGCACGGGCCTATACTCCCAGCAAGAGCGAGAGAGAGAGAGGGGGGTAGAGGCAAGCAAGAGATAGGGTGACAAGAAAAGGAGGGAAAGGGAGAAAGGGGAAGAGAATGGTGGCGAATGAGAGAGAGACGGGCAAGGAAGAAACAATAGATTCTATCAGCTAATGGTGTTTCCCTGAGCAAACAATGTACCCTATGTTACTCACTGTGGTTTTGAGGTCAATTACCCAAATCAGTATTAGAAGCAATTTAGAAGCTTGTTTTATCTGTCTTAAACGCATTTTGACAGGCACATCACACATTTCAAACATAGGCAATGATTTTCCTGTACATTGGGAATACAACAGTTCCTTGTGGTTGGTACCAGAAGAACTCAATCTCTGCCATAACCACGTATTAAAATAAAGGGTTTCATTTGATGACTGGAGACTACATTTCATGTGTTGTATTTTCATTGCATGGTCTAATAGCTATGGCTTGTGATTGGCAGATCTTCTAAGCATGAACTGCTTTTCATGGTGATTCATGTGACTTCAGAGTGGGTCATGGTCTTCATTTTTCTTTCTTTCTCTGAAACCTGTGTGAGATATGCTTCTGTTCTATCAATTCTTCCATCCAGAACACTCGTTATCTCAGTGGAATCCATCAGGTTCATTACTGGTGCCATCATATCTAGTTAGTGTATGGATAGTTGACAATATCTATCATATACTCCATCCAATATTCTCTGCAAGGAAGGTGTCATCAGCACCCCCAGCCTTGAATCAGAGTTCAGCAAGGAGCTACCTAGTCCATTCCGTCCTGAACCAAGAACTCCTGGCCTGATCTGGGCCCAGGTAAGTCAGTCGGTTGGTTGTGTATGGGTAGAGTTATGCAGACACTATACTATCAGCATTGCACGGGTATTGCAAAAGCTGTTAACACCATGTGATGTCTGCACATATTTTATCATGTGGCTAGTGAGCAGATGGATGCCTCTTATTTGAAATACCATTGCAAGTCAAGAGTGATTATTTGCATGTGATATGTGATACTCATGAATTAAAGCCTTCTTACAAAACCCTTACCTAGTGCAAAGGAATTATTTCTTTCCAAAACCGGTTGAGGATTCTGAGGAGAAATTGTTAAATAACTTGTGAGGTTTGAGGCAATGGCAATCAAATTTTCCAAAAGGAGATTAACTATTTATACTCAATCAATCAATAACGGTATGCTCATGCTTGAGCAGCCGTGGACCTCTCCACCATCCTTCGCCACTAAACTCGATCTTACGCTTTTCTTTCCACTTATACCATCGACAGCCCGCAAATATCTTTGATATTGTCGCTCAGTCTTGTCTTTGGTTTGCCTCTTCCTCTGTTTCCTATCACCATCCCTGTCAGCAAGGGAATTTTCTGAAAGAGTAATAACCTATGAAATGATAATGAAAGTCCTTTGTGTTGTCGTAGATGATTTTATTGTATGTGTGTGTGCGTGTGAATCAATTAAATTCAATTTAGCTCTATGATTTTGGCTCAGTAGAAAATAGAAATATTAAAATGATAATGATAATAAGAACTAAGCACACAGAGATAGATTCCATCATCAATTAACAGGTAACTCAAATTAGCCTCTTTTGGCTCACATTCAGTATAAGATTATCATAGAAAGTAGAGATGATTGTTTTGTGAATTAAGAGTAAAAAAATTATTTTTTTTGCTAATTTCTTGTAATAAATTTACTTTGCTGTATCATAAGCTACTTATGACCTAAATGAAAGTTCTTTGTGTTTTCTGTGTTAGTATGTAAGACAGGTCGAATACACAATATATAGGCCCATATATGTATATACACATACATATGTATGCATATATGTATGTGAATATATATATATATATATATATATATATATATATATATATATATATGTGTATATATATATATATATATATATATATATATATATATATATTATATATATATATATATATATATATATATATATATATATGCATATATGTGTTATATATATGAATAATATATATTATATAATATATATATATTATATAATATATATATACTATATATTATGCTATATATATATATATATATATATATATATGTATATATATTATATACATATGTATACATATATATATATATATATATATTATGCATATATATATATATGGGTGGGTGCTTCACGTGCATGGTGATGTGAAGCGATGGTGTGGTAGCCTAGATAGTGTTAAGTGCTTGCATGCCTTCTCGCTTGCAGCTTCCACCCCTGGCTAGCCCAGTGCGAAAAAGGGAGCAGCTTCTGCATAAGTCTCCCCTGCCAGGTCACAGCCTCTCCATCATTAAGACTTCTGCAGTGCCTCCTCGTGGCACCCATGGGTAACTGGGTACCTTGCGGTCCCAGGCTAAATCTGTGGGGGATCTCGGAGCAGCAGGAGGCCCAGAGGTACGGAGTTATGGCCCACCGGCGTGTGGACACGCTCTGGCTTCGTACCAACTCCTGCCCCCTAGCCACCCTGGGGTAATGGGGCGGCTCGGGGAGGTGGGCCTTGCCAGTCCTCCTCCCCCCAGAATGACCTCTGGCAACGTCTTTTATAAATGGAAATGCTGGGGGGAGGGTGTTGTCCCTCCCACCCAGCAAGTAAGGCGGGCTGTGGGTCCCGCTGGGAGGGCAAATGTCGGGGTGCAGGATTGGAACGAGAGTTACTCGTCCCGCCTGCGCCCCGGCAGGCGCCAACCCACCATGAAGCTTGTGGGGGAAAGCCCTCGGGAACCCCACAGGTGGATAGGCGGTCCCACAGCCTGCCGACCCCCTTTATCTGGGGCTGTGTTGGCGGGGGCGGCAGAGGTGGCGTGCACCCGGAGTGACCACCCGAGGCTTAACCTCAGGCATGCTTTCCGGGTAGGCGCTTGGAACATCCGGTCCTTGTGGCAGGATGAGGGGTTACCTCTGCTATCGCGGGAATTGAAGCGACTGGGAGTTGAGGTGGCTGCCCTCTCAGAGGTGAGAAGACCTGGTAGCGGCACGATCAGTGTGGGTGGTTACACCTACTACTGGTCGGGCCGCAGCGATGGTCACCACCTCCAGGGTGTAGCCATAGCCATCTCCAGTCGACTTCAGCCTGCGGTAGTCGAGGTGACACCGGTTGATGAGCGTATCATGGCATTGAGACTGAAGCATGCTTTTGGCTTCTTATTGCTGTATACGCTCCTACCGATGTACATAAAATCGATGTGAAAGAGGCGTTCTACGCCAAACTCGCATCTGTGGCAGACGTTTGCCCCCGGTGAGACATTCGCATTGTTCTGGGCGACTTCAATGTGGTATCCGGCTGTGACCGAGCTGGCTACGAGATGTCTGTCGGCCCCCATGGCTCGGGAGCTGATCCCAGCAGCGAGAATAGCCTCCTTCTCCGGGACTTTGCTAGGTCCAGAAAATGAGGATCTCTTGGCTCCTGGTACCAGCGCTCCAACTCGCATCGCTGGACTTGGTACAGCAATACGGGTAATGTGGCCAAGGAGATCGACCACATTCTTGTCAGCACGCGATGGAGGATCCTCCATAACTGCAGGGTTTACCGGAGTGCTGAGTTCTGTGGTATCGACCATAGGCTGCTTGTGGCTACCCTGCGGGTCCACTTCAAAACTCCCCGTCCCTCCAGTGGCCACCCTAAGGTGTTTCACTTGGACAGACTAAGGGAGGAGAGTGTGCCGTGGGTTCGCCTCGGCAGTCTCTGACGATTCTCAGAAACCAGCAACTGACGGATCCAGTTGCTCTGTGGGAGTCCTTCAAGCGCGTAACACTCGAAGCAGCTCAGGAGTCCATTGGCGTAACGCCCAAGGACAAGCAGAATACCATCTCCCTGGAGACATTAGAGGCCACTGAAGCGTGTCGCGAGGCTCGGCTGAATGGGAATCAAGTCTTGCGTCGTTCCATGGTGCGTAGGGCTCGGACACTGCTGAGAAGGGACAAGGAACAGTTCATCAGGAATCTTGCTGAGGAGGTCGAAGGCCATTTCTTGGTAAATGACCTTCGCCTCGCCTACCAAGCCCTGAGAAAACTGAACCCTAAGCCCTCCTCACAGATGACTGCAGTCCGATCAGCGGATGGACGGATCATCTCAGATCATGTTGGGGTGCGTGAACGTTGGGCTGAGTATTTTGAACAGTTGTACCAGGTGGATCCTCCAACAGTTAGCTTGGATGCAAGCGATGTCTCAGTGCCTGTGCCGGACCCAACCATCAGCGAGGAACCTCCTACCCTAACAGAGGTTAGGTTGGCGATTTCCAAGCTGAAGAGTGGGAAAGCTGCAGGCATATGGATATCCCTGCTGAACTGCTAAAGGCTGGGGGGAACCTATGGCTCGGGGCCTGCATACAGTCCTGACTGCCATTTGGCAGTCTGGTACCATTCCCCCTGACCTGCTGAGAGGCGTGGTCATCCCTCTCTGGAAGGGGAAAGGGGATCGATGGGACTGTAGCAACTACCATGGCATTACACTGCTCAGCATACCAGGCAAGGTTCTCGCTCACATTCTTCTGAAACGGATCCGCAACCACCTACTGAGGCACCAGAGACCGGAGCAGTCTGGATTTACTCCTGGCAAGTCCACAATAGACCGTATACTAGCGCTTCGAGTAATTGTGGAACGCCGTCGTGAGTTGCTTGCAGCCTACATCGACCTCAAGAAGGCGTTTGACTCGGTGCATCGGGAATCGCTATGGGAGATCCTGAGGCTCAGGGGAATACCGACACAGATTATTGGCCTGATAGCAAGCCTCTATACTGGTACTGAAAGTGCTGTAAAGTTTGGTGGGGGTATGTCGAACTTCTTCCCTGTTAATTCAGGGGTGAGGCAAGGCTGTGTCCTTGCACCCACACTTTCAACACTTGTATGGACTGGATAATGGGCAGAGCTACTAGCCAAAGTCAGTGCGGAGCAACACTAGGCAATATTAAGGTCTCGGACCTTGACTTTGCCGACGATGTTGCCATCCTATCTGAGTCCTTGGAGTCACTTGTGGCGGCTCTTGATGCATTTAGCAATGAGGCGAAGCCCTAGGCCTAGAGGTCTCCTGGACCAAGACCAAGATTCAGGACTTTGGGGGCCTGTTAGGGGAACCCGTTCAGTCGATCCATGCTTGCGGCGAGGACGTTGAAGTCACAGAAAGTTTTACTACCTTGGTAGCGTAGTCCATATCTCTGGGTGTCAGACCAGGAAGTCAGTAGACGGATTGGTCTGGCAACAGGAGCCATGAACTCGATCAACAAGAGCGTTTGGAGATGTCGGTACCTATGCAGAAGGACCAAGCTGCGTGTCTTCAAGGCCTGATACTTCCAGTTTTGCTCTATGGAAGCGAAACCTGGATGCTATCCAGTGCCTTGGAGTCTCGCCTTGATGCCTTTTGTAAGTCCCTTCGCCGGATCATGGGGTACAGTTGGCAGGACCATGTGTCCAACCGGCGGTTACACCGTGAGACTGGCATGGGACCTGTTACTTGCATAATCCGGGATCGCCAACTCAGGCTATATGGCCACCTAGCTCGCCTCCCTATGGACGACCCTGCCCACCAGGTTGTCTCTCTGCGAGACAACCCTGGGGGGAGGAGACCTGTGGGACGTCCTAGGAGATCATGGCTTGGGCAGCTCGACGAGACCTGTCGCGAGGAACTAGAGATGGGCCGTGTGCCTGCCTGGAGACTCGCCTCGAGGGATCCTCGTGGCTGGAAGCGAAGGGTGGATGCGGCATGCGCCCCCATCGGCGTTAGCCCCTTGATGATGATGATGAGATATACATTTATATATATATATATATAATATATATATATATATATATATATATACCGATATATATATCATATATATGTATGTATAGATATATATATGTATATATAATATATATATATACATATATATATATTATATTCACATACATATATGCATACATATGTATGCATATATACATATATGGGCCTATATATTGTGTATTCTCAAATGACTTTAAGACTCCTTCGACCTGTCTTACATTCTGACACAGAGTGGAGACAAATTTCGGGAGGTGGGGATATTCTGAGACAGTCTAAATGGAAGCTGAGTCATTTTCGCTGCCTTTCTGAGAACATTCGTGGATACTGCTCCCGATTTACTGTTGTTTCGCCGTTCTTCAGCTATAATCATAGCCTTTTCTCCGGTATAGGGACATCGAGTACAATTAATATTCGTCTTTTTCTTTCTTCTTTTCATTTATCATAGAATTCTTTTGTTATAGCTAAATTCTACGTCGTGTTTTCTCGAAGAAAACTATAT
This sequence comes from Penaeus monodon, assembly GCF_015228065.2. Taxonomy (NCBI): domain Eukaryota; kingdom Metazoa; phylum Arthropoda; class Malacostraca; order Decapoda; family Penaeidae; genus Penaeus; species Penaeus monodon. Next base: position 10,102,663 of record NC_051387.1, read on the forward strand.
CATTTCGGTTATTTTTTCGATTATGAGAATCGGGCACAATATTTATATCATCAGATTTAAAAATCGCTTGATGAGAACGAACCAGATGATCATTTCCGTCGCAGTCTTGATGTGTCCTGATTACAGGGGAGAGTATGAGGTATGGCATGAAAATTACATGTGTGAAACCAGTACAAAAAACGCTTAAAATCAGTCAATGAAACACTACGGATATACCCGTCATCGTTGAAAGTCTACGGGTCGGCGCACGAGCTTACGAGAAACTCTATGGGAGCCCAACCCAGCATTCGGTAAAATCTACAGGAATTCATTCCAAACCCCCCTAACCAATAAACCAACCTAACCTAATCCATGGGTTTTATACAGTACAATCTATATATTCTCTAGCCATGGGTCTCTACCCCCTGGACTCCCTTGGGATTTATACAATTCGCTTTACATACTCCCTACCAGGAGGTTCCGATACCCTGACCCCCCACGTTAATGCGTTGATAATTACAAATATAATCTTTTTCACAAGCCCTAGTAATACATGAACTACTTGACAGATCGCAATAATGAGTAATTCGGTCACAGTAGTGTTTTATCGTCGCAACGTAAACATGGACTTAGAACAAAATGGGTCGACCGTCTTTCTTGTCTGTCGTGCATCTCCTTTATTTTCGATTTGCACATATTTCGCCATAGATGAAAGGTGTTTCAGTTTACGTCAAGTTAAACATTCCATGCACTTTTTATGATGAATATCTGATTGGCATCCATTAAACATTTCCCAAATTCTAAGTTATGAAGATACTAACTGGCAAAGTAAGGATAAAGAGAAGTCTAAAATATCTGTGGATATTTTAATAAACTTTTACTAATTTCTCTAACATGTTCACTTTCAATTACTTGGAAGTTTCTTCTCTCTCTCTCTCTCTCTCTCACACACACAAAAAAAAAAAAAAAAAAAACAGACAAACACACTCACACAGACTCACATACCCAAGAGTGTGTTTATAAGCACACCTTACATAACGGTTTTGCATATCTTCAGTCGTATCTACAATGTCCCGAGATCATACCACATCTTTCATTTATTTTTGTGTTTCCTTTCAGTGAACTCGTGAATGTTCTCATCATTATCAATACTAATGGTTTAAAACTTTATCATGAACTTTTCTGTTATCACTGCAAACACATTCTTAATTCTGGAACATTTTTTTTAATGCTTTTATGTGTGTACTAACACAATGATGGATAATGAAAAGTGTATCTATAAATTCAAACAAAGCATATTCATGATCATAAGTGTCATGTTATAAAACAACAACACACAAGCACTATATGAATCGAGGGCTATATATCTGAAATCAGTTGCAGGCAAGCAAGAGGAAAGGAATTCTTCTTATAAACTACAACAGTATGTATTTGATATATCCCGAAAGGCATTTCATCGATACACATTAATGAACAAAACCACCCGCAAGTTGAAAAGGAGAGATTTTGTTACTTTACATGCTTGGTATAAAGACAAGAGTACCAGGGCCGTTGTTCTTGCTTGCTTGTTGGATTTATTAGCTATCGTCCAGCGGCAGAT
>NC_051387.1:10124241-10129241 GCF_015228065.2 Penaeus monodon
GTACACAACACAAAATATAGCAAGCCAATATAGGGTATATATATGTCACACAGCTACATTACTTAAGCGAGCATCACAAAGATAAGTCTCTTGAAGCAAGGTAAGGCTCCAGTTTGCTTCTACTGACAGAATATCGAGTTCATATTCTCGAGGTGTCATTAGAGTTGCCAAATAGGCCTGGTATGTCCAGCGGGCCATTCACAGGACATCTGATAAGCCGATTCCCTCCTCGTGGGGTCAGGTACGAGTGTGAGAATTCATCAGCAGTATGAGAATCTATATATATAAGAAAAGTATATATTTTATCAATACGTATATCCATATGTATGCATACTATATATATGTATATATGTATATATGTGTGTATGTATATATATATATATATATATATATATATATATATATATATATATATATATATATATATATATATATATATATACATACAAACACACACATATGGGTGTTTGTTTGTGTGTGTGTGTGTGTGTGTGTGTGTGTGTGTTTTCCTAGATCTCTTTCCTACGCCTTTATTGTATCTATTTTCTCTGTGACACTATTATCTGTTAATGCACTTAACATGCACAATCTTTTATGTGGGACTGAGGGTCATTTCCTGATATGTCTGCCATAAATGCAAGGGTAAGATCAGTCAGGGCGGTTTCCCGTTGCCTTTCCTTGCAGTGTTTTTATTGTCACACAGTCTCTAGAAGGGTTGCCAGCCAAGGCTAAAGAGTCCCCCTCTACCCTTATTCCTATTTATCCCATAGATGGGACCCTGACAGGCTCTGCACTCTGGGTCGACGTGGACCTGGGAGCAGTAGTGGCTAAGAGGTGGGTCCATACTCCTCGGGACCAGAACCCTACTACCGGATGCAGTCTATGCTCATACCCAGCATATCATCAGAACGCCTAAATCTTCTTGAAGGCCACATGATATTTCTCGAGTGCGTACACTGAAGGAAGGCAGGGAATGACGACTTGTTCACTTCCTCACCTGCTACTTCGGAAAATTCAGATATTCAATCTTTCTCAGATTCTTCAGTCAGATGATGCGTGATATTCCTCGAGCTGAAGGAAGGCAGGGAATGACGACTTGCTCACTTCCTCGCCTGCTACTTCAGAAAATTTCTTCCTCAGATTCTTCCTCTGAATCTTTCTCAGATTCTTCAGTCAGATTCTTCCACCTCCCAAATCTGCTTGAAAGCCGCATGATATTCCTCAGACGTGTACTTTTACTTTCCACGCCGAAGGAAAGCAAGGAAGGCCACCTTACTGTAGAAAAGAACTAGGTGCCCGGATCTCTCACCCTCGAGGTAAACCTACTCAAGGCAGACGATCATGACCTCGATGCATGCTGTCTGGATGTGGAGGGTGTAGAGATCGGGGATGTACCAGGTAGGAGTGGCTTCTTTGCACTGCAACAAATTTTCAATGGGGGTAGACTGGAATAAGCGCTGGCTTTGCAATCGGAAGGTCCTGGTTCGCTCCCAGCCGCCCCTCTCAGCCGACTCAGCTGACGTCAGTGTATTGGAGTTAAAGTCGGGGCGGAAAGGAACTGGCCACCCGACCGCATCATCTTGCGACTTTATAAGCATGTTCCTCAACGAACATGTCTCCTACGTGCACTTGGATATGGGGCCATCTTATATACTTATATACATATACACATAATATAATATATATATATATATATATATATATATATATATATATATATATATATATTTGTATATATGTATATATGTATGTATATATATTTATATCTATCTCTAATATCTATACATATATACATACATACATAAACATATATATATATATATATATATATATATATATATATATATATATATATATATATATATATATACATAATACATATGAAAGATGTAATAATGCAATGCCGCACTGATATAGATCAGGACCTGAACCCTTGCCGCTCTAGGTAAGACCAAAGTGACCAGTACTAAACCAACCATACTACACGACCCACTTAAAGGAGTGTGCGACTAGGACCTAACTAGCTCCATAGACATTGCCTATCTACTCGTACATGAGTAATGATATCGAGGTATGTTTACTACTTACCATTCTGGTCTTATATGGAGCGGCAAGGGTTCGAGTCCTAGTAAACAAGGGCACAATCAACTGGTTCGCAATGACAACAACTGTAGCCATAAATGTGCTGTTTTTACGTGAAAATACGGGTATCTGTGTAGTGGCAATTCGCATTCACCCTCTACAAGTTTCATATCATACGTTAATGTTAATAACGTTTGCTACAGAGGGAAAAAAATATGTATAGACACATATACGCTAGTATTACATCATGCCGATATATATCTGTTTCAATATAAATGAAATTATATAAATGGCTTCAAATAACTATAAATATTATAGACAACCGAAATGGAGGTGTCAAACAAAAATAGGATAAACGTAATTTTGCGGGAATTTTCTCCAAGAGCTCTTTCTCGTTTGTGAGCGCGGGGCACGGGCAGGGTATTTTTTTTCAGGAAGTTGCAAGCGAGGATCATAACAAATGTCCATATTTTTATTATTATTGTTTACAGATCTTTTAATTAATTCATTCACTGATCTGTTTACTGTTAGCTGTTACGGGGTGCGTAATGGTGTTCCCTGTTCAATGTTCCCCAACGCCCTAACATCCGTCGATTTCTTTGGATAGGAATTAATGCTTACTTGTTTCGTGGATTTATGTATATTCCGAACGGTTGTGGATACAGATGAATATGCCTTAGTTTATGAGAAACATAGCTGGTTTGAGCGAGTATACAGTGTGTACAGATAGTTTGGATATGAGTGCTTGCAAGGCCACTCGTAAGCCCACAGTAGGTTTATGCTGGTTGCATAATGATTCATTATTATAAGATACGTCTTGATACTAAGAATACAGTAAATACTTTGTAACCTACAACGTGGAAGTCAATGGTTAACTTTAAGTACACACATTTTCGAAAATTCAACACACTCGTAGCTACATATATACAGCATAAACTATATATGAAGATCTGCGCGTCCAAAGGGGGTCTCAAACCAATTGTCTGACAGGACGTTGATTATAATTATTATCATTTTTAAAAATTTAGACCGTTTTCTATAACATGCACATTGGTATATTCACATTGATGCATTCCATTTCATGATTGTATTGCATTTACGTGAAGATATCGGTGTTTGTAGATAAAAGCTTAGATCAAAATATTTAAGAAACGCAATTGGTCTGAAATCCCCTCTAGACACATACCTTCTTTACATTCAATTGGAAGTTTTTCACATAACAGCGCATATTAACCTGTAGGCCTTTACCTGTATAAAATCGTATCTACACAAATTTACGGAAATATATATATATATATATATATATATATATATATATATATATATATATATATACATAATATATATAATATATATAAATATATATTATAATATAATGTTGTGTATAACTCTTGATGTGTTACTTCTTTCATATCTGGGGAAATCGGGGTGTCCGCCTTGCTGCTTGAGATTTGCGAAGTTCTGGCTTCGCCCGGGCCTTTCACTTATGGCCCGGCCGGGTGTCCGCCGTTACTTAAAATCCCGGTACCAATGTTCCCCGAATACGATGCAGTCCCCATGTTCACCGGAATCGATGCTCCTTCCTACTCAGAGCTGCCTTTGTTCCCCGGTGCCGATTATCCCCGGAACCTACGAGGGACCGATGTTGCCTGGTATATGCATAAGTTGTTTAATTTGTAAGGCTCAGCATGTTACATGTCTTTACTTAAATTGTTATATTTTGGATGAAGGCAGAAGGGCGACGTCACAGGTCTGACCTCATTTGTAAAAGAAAAAAAAGTATATATATATATATATATATATATATATATATATATATATATATATATATTTATATATATATATTAGCACAAGTAACACAAGGTATGTCGAAATTTGCGTATAATTTAATAAATATGGAAAACTGAAATTAAACCAGGGTTATATATCTGCATACAATTTTATTTTTAGTTTCATATATACACATATACATACATACGTACACACACACACACACACACACACACACACACACACACACACACACACACACACATATATATATATATATATATATATATATATATATATATATATATATATATATATATATATATAATGTACTTTTTCTTAATAATCCATGAAAGCTTTGATATCTTACCTACTACTGCTGTTTTTACAGCTAAAATTAACATTAAAGGGTTAACTGCAGTCGTCTTTAATAGCCTATTCCGTCGGGAATATGTCATGTCCACTGTATTTTTTTGTAAAATATGTTAACATACAGAGGGTTTCGCAAGTGTTCAGCCATTAAGGCGTCAGTAAGTAAGCCTACTTGACCTTACCAGATTTTCCCTTTCCTTGACTTTTCGGGATCTTTTAAAATGCTATTAATGTTAATGTCGTTATTAATATTATTAGCATTATGATTATGTTATTAACAACGTTTATGTCAAAAATAAAGAAATATATTTCTTAAAATCAAGAAAGAGGTTAAAAAGGTGAGTTTTGCCCTTAACTGTTTTAGTGTACACATTACATATTTTATTCAAAAATAGTTTTAACACACATGCAAGTATACTTATGCAACAAAACCAGGTAGGATCTCCTACTTACTACTAGTATTAATCCATACAGAAGTACCGCAGTTTGCTTCAGAGAGAAAGACGGAAAAAGTACGAGTTGCTCAAATGAGGTGATTTTCACAGTGGCAGTTCCAGCTTCATCTCTGTACTTGACGGTTACTAAAGGGGGACAATGGCAATCTCGCAGACTTCTAAATAATTGCTCGAGCTCCGGAAGAAGAGAAGCTCGCCCACCATGCCCTGTGGCGGCGTCACGGTGAAGACATCATAAGGGTCTATTGTTGGTTGGGTGGCGATCTTTGGGTTTTCTGTAAATGAAGACGAATTGCCGAAGAAGACGTCAGGACGTTGTGA
>NC_051387.1:10159891-10167548 GCF_015228065.2 Penaeus monodon
CGTTAAACCCTCCGAAGGCACGCTACTTAAAAACAAAATATGAACTGGACAAAAATCTAAATTGATAAAACCAGTAACGCACTAAAGCAAATTGTGATTACTGCCCTTTCACGCTTCTGACAGAGACCGAAACTCTCGTCCTCTTATAACATTACCCAAGGTTAATCACACTCGGTCCGTTTTAAACTGGGTAAAATCACGAGGCAGTGAGATTTTGGGTGTTTTTTGGCTTTGCTGTAGTGATCGCTATTACTGCAGGCACGTATTAGTATCGATTGCCGTTATATTTATTTGAAACAAATTTAAATTTCAGATAGTAATCACATATCATTTCAGCATCGAACGGCATATTTTTCTGTATCTCAGCGCGTTCACAAGGTAGAGCCGTCACGGGGACTTGCTCGATTGGCTATGTAATATATATGCACATATGTATGTGTCTAAGCATATCCCAATATACTAAATATATAATATATATATATAAATATATACATATATATATATAATATATAAAACATATTATATAAATATATACAATATTATAGGTGTGTGTGTGTGTGTGTGGGTGGTGTGTGTGTGTGTGTGTGTGTGTGTGTGTGTTGTGTGTGTCTGTGTGTGTGTGTGTGTATATTATATTTATAATTATATATATATTTATATAATATATATATTATATATATGTGTGTGTTTTATATATATGTAATGCATGTCTGCGTCGACTAATGCTCGAGCCCTACGTCACGGCGGGGAAAACGACGGGTGTCGTAGGGGAAGTCCCCCCCCCGTCTATCGCCTAATCGCGATTGATTACGATGGCATCAATCAGTCAGAAAAACTTGCTTGCTTGCTTGAGATTTGCGAAGTTCTGGCTTCGCCGGCCTTTCACTTAATGGCCCGGCCCTGGTCAGCTTTTATGGCGTCTCTTTTGTGGTCTGACACTCGTTGCTACCGTGGCGGTGGGATTCCCAGCAGGCCCCTCCTGTAGCGTGGTGTAAGCATCTCGCATAATCTCTTATAGCCGAGGCTGTTCTGAAAAACTCAACAAGTTCCCTAATGGATTGGGATCTAGCTGTGGATGTAGCACAGCACAACCCTGGGGTGTTGCCGATATCAAGCTTTCAGGGCCCACTGTTCATGGGGATGCGGCCGTTATCTCCGCCTCGAGAAATACCATGGCTCTCACCGATGATAGGAACATCTTGACCATGATTCCCACGTAGGCATACCCCGTAAATCTCCCCCCCCCAGTGTTTGCATCCACTCAAACAGCCCAGCGGTTTCTGACAGTGAGCGTGCTGTAATATAATGCGAAATTCCGCCGGATGCTGCCACCAGAACAAAAGGGGTTCGCATCATTTGCAGTAGTTATGGTTTGTTTAAAAAAATGGAAAAATAACTAACAAGAAAATGATTTACGATAAGGGGACGTGGCAACTTAATACGCTCCCTTTCAAACCCAGTCAGTGAGGGGGGTCCCAATGAGGGTCAAATAGTTTTCATTAGTTCATGATATCCACGCACTTTATCACAAGCTTTCTGTTTGATTTTCAAGAAGCACGTTGATTTATAGTTCTGAATGACATTTACTTCTTCCCCGTTGGGCATCTAGAGTGCCCAATTCTAGCCTTGTCTCTGGTAGATGGTGTATGGTGTCGATGGATCCACCAGGTACGGTTGGCTTCGAAAAACTAATCTTGATAGTCCCTCACGGTAATATGACGCTATGAATAGTCTATGCAGTCCCCCTAATATTGCCATGATACAAGGGCCCCAGCCCAAAACAAATCCGAAACACTATTAGAAACTTTTGAAGCTTCAAATGTTCCGAGCTTTTGGGAAAAAAGTAAACAATTTTCGAAAACAACTCCTAGCGATCGTTTTGGTTTCCTCTACACCCAAGTAAAGATACTTTTTTTTTATCGATTTAACAAATATAAATGTTTGTGGGGTGTGGTGTGGTGTGTGTGTGTGTGGGGTGTGTGTGTGTGGGGTTTTGTGTGGGGGTGTGTGTGTGTGTAAACGGCGAAAATAGTATATTTATGAACGAGGCGAAACCCTAGGTTGTAAGAGTGTGATTTGTCTTTCATTTCTTCACACAAGGGATAACAAACATGTAATATTAGTTATCTTTGATTTTGTTGTGAGATTTTTTTTTTTTCTAGTGATATCCGGAGTAGATTTACTAACGTATACGAGACTTTAAAAGGTTTTCATTGATATAAAAGCTTTCTCTTTTCTCGAAACGAGCGTATTTCAAAACAATTCCCGAGGTCGCAAACCCTCTCCGTAGAGACATTAGTGAGGCCCAAAATTATATATATAAATATATATATATAATATATATATATATATATATAATATATATATTTTAAAATATATTTATGTATTTTATATACATATAGATTTATTTTATTACATATACGTAGATAGATCTACTATATTTATGCATTGAAATCGAATTTATTTTTTTGAAAAAGGGTAAGATTAAGAAGGCATAAACCATTTCTTACAGAGAAAAATTTTTAGTCATTACAGTTCTGACTTCTTCATAGCCTTACTGATTAAACATCATTCGGAAATATGTTTAATCATATTTTACGTGAATTTTTTAAAGAAATGTTATTGGTAATGTGCTCATTTTTACGTTTAACGCTCTGTCTTGGCGTTTTTTTTTCCCCGAGCTAACGCTGAGGGTCTTCGAGCCTTTCCCTTTAGGAAAAAAAGCCCTATGATACCTATACCCCCTTTATTTACAGACTCGCAATATAAAATGGTCAAAAGGGGACGAGACCCACGCTCCTTTTGTTTGGGCGTTTAAAAAGGGTCTTTTACGAGGGATTTGTAATTGGGCCCCTGGAATTGCATGTTTATCGAAATGGCAATACCTATGGAGGTGTAGCGTTATTTCCCACTTCTTTCAACACAGCAAGTATCAATTATGCTGCTTATTTCTTGAAACTTGGAAACGCTTCGTGTTTTTAAATATCTATGTATGGCAGCTGTTTCAAATCTTCAAAATCGCCGATACCTTTGTAAATGGTTCTCGCAGAAGTACCATCTAGCAGCGGCTAATGAAACTAATGAAGTGAGTTTCTTTTTCGCCAGAACGAACAAAAAAAAAAAAAAAAAAAAAAAAAAAAAAAAAAAAAAAAAATATATATATATATATATATTATATATATAAAATATATATTATATTTTCCCATTATAGAACATTAACTAAATGGAAAAACGCGATAGGGCTACAATCGTGATATAGATACTGTGTGCGTGCGTGTGTGCGCTCACTCTATAGAAATACAAAGTCAATATTTTGAGATCCGTAACGCAACAGAATGTATTTTTTATTTTTTATTATTATTATTTTATTTTTTTCATTTGTAAATTTTTTCGCTATTTCAGCCAAAGGGTCTGACGTTTCTTTTTGGGAGTCGCATTAAATCTGTTGACGAAAAAATACTCGAGCAAAGATTTGAGGGGCCCCAAGGAGGAGGAAAAAACAAGTTCCAAATCCATATCCCCCCAATTTGTGTGTGGTTTGAATACTGAAAAAAAAATTTTGCTCATTCTGACAGAATGGGAATTTAATTTGTCTTTCTTTTATTGTTATGTATGAAATTTTATGTTTTTTGTCAGTGAAGTAAAGGGCTTTGATACTTTATCTTGAGTTTTTACGTAGCATACAATTTCCTGGGTGTGAAAAGTGTCTAAACGAGGTTTGTCCCCCCAAAAACTAGGGTGGTTTAATATAATATTAATAATATATATATATATTATATATATAATTATTTTAATATATATATATGTGTGTGGTGGTGGGTGTGTGTGTGTGTGTGTGTGTGGGGGTGTGTGTGTGGGGGGTTGTGTGGGTGTGGTATGTATGTATTTTATATGCATATACCGTGTATGTATTATGAAATATATGTGTTTTTACGTTTTTATACGAATTTGTATATATATACAAGCCGCACCACAACACACACACACACCCACACACACACAACAAACACCCCACCCAACAACACCACCACCACAACAACACATTTATATTATATTATATATAATATTATATATATTATATATATATATTAAAATAATATATACACACACTTGTGTGTGTGTGGGGGGTTGGTGTTTATATATAGTGGTGTGGTTGTGTGTTAATATGCGTGTGTTGTTGTGTGGTGTGTGTGTGTGTGTGTGTGTGGTGTGTGTGGTGTGGCGTATAATATATATATATATAAAATTATATAATATATATATATATATATATATATATTATATATTATATTATATATATATATATTATAAAATGATATATATATTTTAAAATTTTATATTATATATAATATAATAATATATAATATATGTATGTAATAATTTTAAAAAACACATACAAATATACTCAATATATGTGTACGATATATGTATGTTATAATATTATATATATATATATATATATATATATTATATAATATTGTTGTGTGGTGTGGTGTGTGTGTGTGTGTGTGTGTGTGTTGTGTGTGTATTATATTTATATATTATATATATATAATATATATATTATATATTATATATATAATAACACATACATACAGAAAACTCATAATAGTGTACGTATATATGTATAAATATTATTTTAATAATATAATATATAAGTGTGGGGTTGTGTTGTTGTGTGTGTGGTTGTGTGGTGGTTGTGTGTGTTAAAACGTTATTCATATTCACATACTGTATATTATAAACATATATAGTATAATTTTTTAAATATATATATATAAAAATATATTTATATATCGATTACTGTATATTTTTATGTTATTTTATTGTAATATTACAACACATGAGTGTGTACTCATTCCCCGCGGCGATGGCGTACGGGCGCACCCCTAAAACTGCGTAGGGGGCTGCGTCTTTTTTGTATAAAAGGCAGTAAAAAAGTTCGGCAGCATCCCAGGTGATGGCAGCTCTTTTTAAAAAAAATTTGTCATCAACTATGGGCGGGGACGGGAAATTTTGCTTCCCTACCAAGCCCGGGCCCGTTTACCCGATTGGGGGTTTAACCTTTTTCTTTGGGAAATAAAAAAAAAAAAGAAAAAAAATTATACAAGGCACTTAAACAGATAAGGGGAAAGGGAAGACCACACGTGTTGCTGCGTGGACAGGGAATTAGCAAAGTATGAAATCGAAAACCCCCAAATCTCCGGGACAGACACGCTAATAAGGATCGATCGTAGTTGAGGAAAGGGTACCCCTTTCTTTTGGAAAGGGTCACTTCATGGGGTGGGCACGCCTATGCACCCCTACCCCAAATTTCCCCCTTTCCAAACTGCAGCAATGAGCGTTGAGAATCCAAATACTCACTTCGCCACAGTTGTCCCCCTCATCAGTGCCTATGTTTCCCAAACCCCAAGAACTGTGGCGGAGAACCAAAATGTTTTTGAGAACCTAAAAATCCTTTAAGACTTATTGGTACCGGAGATTTCAATGCGAGTAGGGCACAACTATGAAAGTGGGAAGGGGAGTGGGATATGCATCACACCATCCCCTCCTCTGACGGTTTTCCCCACTGCTTAAAAAAAAAAGGCGACATACAGAGCGTAGAGATAACACTTTTTCCTTCCAAAGACCCTCCTCTACTGTTTAACTGCTGCCCTGACATGATTCCACAGAAGCCAAACCTGGAAATCTTGACCCTCTCCCACGAATGAGATTAAGAAAACTTAGACCCGTCTGGCAAAACGCGGGGATGGAACATCCCCGCAAAACCCCGCAAAAAAGCAGGACCCAAGACCTCAGACGGTTCCCAGCATAATCTTAGTATTTTGGGGGGAAACATGCCCCCCGGAATCTACTTCAATACAGGGATCGTAATTGAATGCCAGAACAAGGGGCCTGCATGCATCCTTTTAGGCACTATTTTCTGATGGTGCACGGGGAATCTGACCCCATTTTCGTAAAAAAAAATGCTGAACCCCTCGCCCGGTGTTACTATCAGTCTGGCAAAAATGTTTTATTAGCCAATGGTTCCGCAGTACCCACCCTATGTGAACATGATGGCCTGAGCTGAAGACTGCAACCCTATAAATACCCCGAAGCAAATTCTGAGGGATGCTGGAATAGTAAATCACAGCTTTCTCAACAAAAAGTCGAGATCAAAAATAAAGGCCCCTCTCTTCTATGGGTGTGAAAAAATGGTCGATGACAAGAAAAAAAATTAAAACAACTCAAGTGCTTTCAAATAAAAATCTCGAATTCAGTATGGGAAAAAAAATGGAAGACAAGGAAAGAAACTGGATGTTTTAACAGACACAACTCATGACATAGACGCCATGAGGGCTGAAGCCAAAATCGATGGGAAAAGGGCCATTTTAACCCCAGGACAACTCCCGCATGACACCCCACCTTCTGTATAGAGTGCTTTTAGATGGCCACAGAAACTTGAGACGCCCAAAAGACGGTATCAAAGACAGCCTAAAGTACAGCGACCTCCTAGTGAAAGAACTAGGGGAAGGTGCGCAAGACAGAGTTAGATGGCAGGCCTTTGAGTGCAGCCGGCGAAACAAAATCGCTTGTGCCAGATAACGCAGAAAAGCCTCAGCATCTGATCCACCCACAGCCACATTCCAGTGCCCTCACTGCCCCCGTATGTGCGCCTCCAGGATCGGATTGTCGAGCCACGCACGAACCCACAAATAGATTGCACAATAGACATCATCGGATCGATGGTCAAGCGACGATACACACACACACACACACACACACACACACACACACACAACACACTAAATAATATATAATTATAATATATATTATAATATTTATATATTAATATAATACACATACACAAAAATAACTGAATACATACTATATATGTTTATAAAATATTATACGATATAATTACATAATACATACATAAATACATCATAATACAATTTATAATATATATCAGATCATAAATGCATACATTTATAAAAATATTATATAATATTATAATTATTAAATATATATATATGATATATAGTACAATAATATATTTTATAATGATATTTGTATAATAGATATTAAATTAAATTTTTATGGGGTATTTGGGGGATAAATTTATAAAAAAAAAGATTATAGATATAAGGAAATATTTATAAGAATAAATATAAAATATAGAGATATATATATATAAATATATATATATATTATAATAAAAATATATTAATAATATATTATTATATATTATGTAAATATAATATATATATATATATATTATAATATGTATATATATATATATATATATAAATATAATATAATAGATATTTTTATATCTTTTTTTTATATATCGGATATATATATATATTTATATATATATATATATAATATATTATTTTATAATAATATTTAATATTTATGTATAAATATTATATATATAGTATATATATATATAATTATAATATATATATATATTAATATATGATTAATATATATATATATATATTATTTTTATATATATATATATATATATAATTTTTATAAAATTTTTTTTAAAATTTTTTAGGGAAAAAAATTAATATATTTTTTTTTGAAAAATAATTTTTAAAAAATTAAAAAAATTTTTATATAATAATATTATTTAAAAAAATAATTTTTAAATTTTTTATATATATTT
>NC_051387.1:10167648-10175148 GCF_015228065.2 Penaeus monodon
CGGTATAAAAGAGCAAAGCCCCTGGAAAACTAGGGAAGGTGGCAAGACAGAGTTAGAGGGGCCTTTGAGTGCGCCGGCGAAAAAAATTTTTTCCAAAAGCAAAACCCCCCAAACCCCCCCCAAAACCCGTCCCTCATCCCCCCATGTGCACCTCCGGTTTGGATTTTCGGCCCCCACGAAACCCCCAAATAGATTTCAAATAGCATCACGGACGGGGCAAGCGACGATACACACACACACACCACACCACACCACAAAACACACCACCACAAAATATATTATAATTATATAAAATAATATTAATTATTAAAAAATTAAAACAACCAAAGAATTGGGAAACATCTATATGAAAACAAATAACAGATATACAAACAAAATACAAAATACAACATACTACATAATATTTTAATATAAAAGATACAAACATGATACTTTATATTAAAAAAAATATAAATATAATTATAATATATATTTATAATATATATATATTAGAAATTATAATATATAATATATATTATATAATTATATATAAAATTATATAAATAATATATAAATATAAAAAAATATATATAATATATATATTATATATTATATAATATATAAAAAAAAAAAAAAAAAAAATATATATAAATAAAAATATATATATATATAAAATATATATATATATATATATATATATATATATATATTATATATATTAATTTTATATAAATTTTTTATACAACTAAAAAATATATATATTTTAATTATATAATATATATCTATTATACATATAAAATTATACTATTTAGTACATATTTTCAATTATAAAAATATTAAAAATTTATAATATTTTTATAATTTTAAATAAATTATCTTATTTTATCTTAATATATTTAATTGTATGTATTTTGTATGTATTATGATTATGTATTGTTACTTATAATAGTAATATACATATAATGTATGATCAGTATTTTTTGTGTAGTGTAATATATATTATAATTATATAATATTATATATTAATTATATAATATTTTTAATTTATGTGTGTGTGTTGGTGTGTTGTGGTGTGTGTGTGTGTGTGTGTATCGTCGCTTGACCATCGATCCGATGATGTCTATTGTGCAATCTATTTGTGGGTTGTGGGGGGTCGAAACCCGACCTGGAGGTGCACATACGGGGGCAGTGAGGGCACTGGAATGTGGCTGTGGGTGGATCAGATGCTGAGGCTTTTCTGCGTTATCTGGCACAAGCGATTTTGTTTCGCCGGCTGCACTCAAGGCTGCCATCAATTGTCTGCCCCTTTCCCCCTGTTCTTTCACGGAGGTCGCTGTACTTTGGGCTTCTTGATACCGTTTTTGGGGCTCATTTCTGTGGCCATCAAAAGCACCTATCAAAAGTGGGGGTCATGGGGAGTTGCCCCATGCGGTTGCATGGCCTTCCTCTGAGTTTGGCTACTCTCAGGGCGTCATGTTCTGATTGTGCTCTGTCTAAAACTCCAGTTTCGTTACCTTGTCTTGCCATTTGATTCCCACTACTGAATTCAGAGATCTTATTTGAAAGCACTTGAGTTGCTTTATGTGTTTCTTGTACATCGCCCATGTTTCACAGCCATAGAAGAGACTGGTGCCTTTATATATTTTGCTCGCTTTTTTGTTGATGAAAGCTGTGTTTTATATTCCGCTCCATAAAGGATTATGTTTCCGGGTTTTATCTGGTTGACGTCTTCGCTCGTCCCTCGATTTTCCTGGGGTCGGTACGGGGAAAACCTTGGCAAATAAGACCAGTTTTGCCAGACTGATAGTAGACCACACAGGCAGGGGCTTAGGTTTTTTTGACGATGAAAGGAGGTCGTTTCCCCACGTGCACCATCGAAAAATGTCCCTCAAGGGTCAGCATCGCGGGTCCTTTTTCTGGCTTCAATCCGTAGCCTGATTTGAAGTAGATTCTGGGGCATGTTTCTTTCCCAAAACTTAAAAATTATGCGGGGAAACCCTCTGAGGTCTCTGGTCCTGTGTTTTTTGGGGTTTTCGGGATGTCCATCCGCTGCTTTTCCAGAACTGGTCTAATTGCTTTCTTAATCTCATTCATTTTTGGGAGAGGGTCAAAATTCCAGGATTGGTTCTTGGAATCATGTCAAGGGGAGCGGTTAAAAGTAGAGGGAGGGTCGGTTGAGAAAGGGTAGAGAAGTGTTTTTCTCTACTGCTCGTGATGTCGCCTTTTTTTTTAGCAGTGGGAACCGTCGAGGAGAGGAGTGGGGAGCTGAGGGCCCATCACTCCCCTTCCCCCTTTTATTTTGTGCCCTACTTGGGATTGAATCTCCGGGACAAAAAGTCTATGAAGGATTTAGGTTCTCATAGACATATTGTTCTGCCACAGTTCTTAGGGTTTGGGAAAATAGGAATGTGAGGTGACATACTGGGCGATGATGATATTTTAGATTCATAAAATGCCATTGCGCCGTTTGGAAAGGGGAAGATGTTGGGGTAGGTGGTGTAGGCGATGCCCATCCGAACGATCCTTCCCGAATAAAGGGATCCTTCCTCAAGCTCACAAACGATCCTATTTTGCGTGTTAGTCCCAGTGAGGTGGGTGCGATTCATACTTTTTAATTCCCCTTTCCCGAAGTGAACAGCTGTCTGGTCTTGCCTGGCTTATCTTTAAGTGCCTTTTATAATTTTTTTTTTTTTTTTTTTTTTTTATTTCCAAAGAAAAATTAAAGCCAATGCGGGAAAGGCCGGCTTGGTAGGGGGAAGCATATTTCCCGTCCCCCCCATAGTTAGTGAGCAATTTTTTTAAAAAAAGCTGCCAGTCACCCCGGGGTGCTCCGAACTTTTTACGCCTTTGATACAAAAAAAGGCGACAGGCCCCCTACATGCGTTTAGGGCTGCGCCCGTACGCATCGCCGCGGAAAGGTAACACCATGTTTGATATATATCAATGATTTAAAACATAATATTACAGTATATCATATATTATATATATTATATATATATATTATAAAATATACATTATTATATCATATCAGTATGTGAATATGCATTATACATTATACACACACAAACACAAACACACACACACACCACACACACACAACCCCACACATATAATATTAATAATATATTATAATATATAAAACATATTAAGTACCATATATTAGTACTTTGTATGTTTTATATTATATATAAAATATATATAATTTATATTTATTATATATTATATATATATACACACAACCCACACACACACCCCACACCCACACACCACAAACCCCACACATAAATTAATATATTTATTTTGTTAAATTTTATATTTTAAAACCCTACATAAAACTCCCCATATATATGAGTTTTGGATGATGTGTTTTTTTTATATTAACATACATATATAATTATTTTAAAATATATTAATATATATAATATAATTTTATAAATAAAATTAATTTTTATTATAAAAAATATACATATATATTATATATATTATATATTATATATAATTATATTAAAATAAAATATAATATACGCCACACACACACACACACCACACACACAACACCACACACCACACACCCCACCACGCATATATAAACAAACCAACCCCAATTATAAACACACAAACACACACACCACACGTGTTGTATAATTATATAATATATATTTTATATATATATATAATATAAATAATATATATAATGTGTGTGTGTGTGGGTGTGTGGTGTGTGTGTGTGTGTGTGTGTGTGTGTGTGTGGTGGTGTGTGTGTGGGTTTTGTGTGTGTGGTGCATATGTTTATATACAAAAATAGATAATACGTAAAACACAATATATATATCATAAAGGATATATGCATTAAACTACATACAGTAAAAACACACAACCCACAACCACACCACACACACACACACAAACCCACACACACACACACACCACCCCACGCCATTTGATTCCCACTACTGAATTCAGAGATCTTATTTGAAAGCACTTGAGTTGCTTTATGTGTTTCTTGTACATCGACCATGTTTCACAGCCATAGAAGAGACTGGTGCCTTATATATTTTGATCTCGACTGTTTGTTGATGCAAGCTGTGATTTACTATTCCAGCATGCCATCAGAGATTATGCTTCCGAGGTACTTATACTGGTTGACAGTCTTCAGCTCAGTGCCATCGATGTTCACATAGGGTGCAGGTACTGCGGAACCATTGGCTAATAGAAGACCAGTTTTGCCAAGACTGATAGTAGACCACACAGGCGAGAGGCTTCAGCAGATTTTTTGACGATGAAATGGAGGTCAGATTCCACGTGCACCATCAGCAAATAGTGCCTCAAGGATCAGCATCGTCAGGGTCCTTGTTCTGGCATTCAATCTACGATAGCCTGTATTTGAAGTAGATTCCTGGGGCATGTCTTCTTCCCAAATACTTAAGATTATGCTGTGGAAGCCGTCTGAGGTCTCTGGTCCTGCTGTTTTGCAGGGTTCTGCAGGGATGTCATCCATGCCCGCTGCTTTGCCAGAACTGGTCTAATTGCTTTCTTAATCTCATTCATTGTGGGAGAGAGGTCAAGAACTTCCAGGATTGGCTTCTGTGGAATCATGTCAAGGGCAGCAGGTTCAACAGTAGAGGGAGGGTCTGTTGAGAAGGCTAGAGAAGTGTTATCTCTACTGCTCTGTGATGTCGCCTTTTTCTTTAAGCAGTGTGGAACCGTCAGAGGAGAGGAGTGGTGTGATGCATGAGGTCCCATCACTCCCCTTCCCAGCTTTCATAGTTGTGCCCTACTCTGGCATTGAAATCTCCGGTACAATAAGTCTATGAAGGAGTTTAGGTTCTCATAGAACATATTGTTCTCGCCACAGTTCTTAGGGTTGGAACATAGGCACTGATGATGGTGACATACTGTGTGCGATAGATGAGTATTCTGAGATTCATCAACTGCTCATTGCTGCCAGTTTGGAAAGTGGGAAGATGTTGGAGGTAGGTGGTGCATAGAGCGATGCCCACTCCATGAAGTCGATCCTTCCAGAAGTAAGGGTATCCTTCCTCAAGCTCACAGATCGATCCTTCATTAGCGTGTCTAGTCCCAGTGAGAGTGAGGTTGTCGATTTCATACTTTGCTAATTCCCTGTCCACGACAGCTGAACAGCTGTCGTGGTCTTGCCTGGTCCTTATCTGTTTAATGTGCCTTGTATAACTTTTTTTTTCTTTTTGTTTTTTTATTTACCAAAGAAGAAGGTTAAACCGCCAATCGCGGTAAACTGGCCGGCTTGGTAGGGGAAGCAATATTCCAGTCCCCGCCCATAGTTGAGTGAGCAATATTGTTTTAAAAAGAGCTGCTCAGTCACCTGGGATGCTGCCGAACTTTCTTACTGCCTTTGATACAAAGAAGAGCGACAGGCCGCCTACATGCAGTTTCAGGGCTGCGCCCGTACGCCATCGCCGCGGAATGAGTACACACTCATGTGTATGTATATATATACAAATGAATATATACATAATATATACAGTATATCGATATATATATATATATATATATATATATATATATATATAATATATACATATATATGTATATATACATATACAGTTTGTGTTTATGCATATATACAGTCTATACACACACACACACACACACACACACACACACACACACACACACACACACACACACATATATATATATATATATATATATATATATATATATATACATATATACGTACACATATATATGAGTATCTGTATGTATGTGTTATATATATATATATATATATATATATATATATATATATATATATATATATATATATATATAAAATATATATATATATATATATATATATATATATATATATATATACGCCACACACACACACACACACACACACACACACACACACAACACACACACACACACACACGCATATATAACACACACACACAACATATATATAAACACACACACACACACACACACACACACGTGTGTGTATATCTATATATATATATATATATATATATATATATATATTAATATATATATATAAAACATACAGGTGTGTGTGTGTTGTTGTGTGTGTGTGTGTGTGTGGTGTGTTTTGTGTGTGTGTGTGTGTGTGTGTGTGTGTGTGTGTGTGTGTGCGTGCATATGTATATATATACAAATATACGTATAAATACGTAAATATACATATATATACATATATACATACACGTATATATGCATATAAACATACATACAGTACACACACACACACACAACACACACACACACACACACACACACACACACACACACACACACACACACACATATATATATATATATATATATATATATATATATATATATATATATATATATATATATATATATTAAACCACCCTATTTCTGGGTGGACAAACACTCGTTTAGATCACTTTTCACACACCAGGAAATTAGTATTGCAATCGTAAACACATCAAGATAATGTATCAAAGCCTTGACATTCACTGACAAATACATAAATTGCATACATGACAGATAAAAGAAGAGGGCAAGATTAAATTCCCATTCTGTCAGAATGAGCAAGATTTTTCCTTCAGTATCTCAGATATTACACAGCACATGAATTGGGAGATATGGATTTGGAACTTGTTTTCCATCCTCCTTGGGACCACTCAACTCGTAGTTGCTCGAGTATTTTCTCGTTCAACAGATTTAATGCGACTCCAAAGAGAAACGTCACGACTTATGGCATGATAATAGCGAAAACTATGATCAGATAAAAAATAATAATAATAATAAAAAATAAAAAATACATTCTGTTGCGTTACGGATCTCAAAATATTGACTTTGTATTTCTATAGAGTGCGCGCACACACGCACGCACACAGTATCTATATCACGATTGTAGCCCTATCGCGGTTTTCCATTTAGTTAATGTTCTATAATGAAATATATATATATATATATATATATATATATATTTTTTTTTTTTTTTTTTTTTTTTTTTTTTTTTTTTTTTTTTGGTTTGGCGAAAAAGAAACTACTCATTAGTTCATTAGCCGCGCTAGATGGTACTTCTGCGAGAACCATTTACAAAGGTATCGGCGATTTTGAAGATTTGAAACAGCTGCCATACATAGATATTTAAAAACACGAAGCGTTTCCAAGTTTCAAGAAATAATGCAGCTATAATTGATACTTGCTGTGTTGAAAGAAGTGGGAAATAACGCTACACCTCCATAGGTATTGCCATTTCGATAAACATGCAATTCCAGGGGCCAGATTTACTAAACTCCCTCGTAAACGACCCATTTTCAAACGCCAAACAACGAGAGCGTAGGGGTCTCGTAACCGTTACGACCATATTTACTATTGCGAGTCTGATAAACTAAAGGAGCTATCGGAGTATCATAGGGCTTTATTTCCTAAAGGAACGGCTCGAACGACCCATCAGCGTTAGCTCGGGAAAAAAAATCGACCAATGACAGAGCGTTAACCGCTAAACTGAGGCAGCATTACCAATAACAGTTTCTTTAT
>NC_051387.1:10185148-10190148 GCF_015228065.2 Penaeus monodon
ACACACACACACACACACACACACACACACACACACACACACACACACACACACACACACACACACACACACATATTTGCGCGTGCGCGCGCGCAAATATGTGTGTGCGTGTGTGTGTGTGTATGTGTATGTATTTATGTATGTATTTATGTATGTATGTATGTATGTTGTATGAACTCTAAAAAGATAACACAAGATATTATTCTAAAACCATGATAGTCTTAGACGCCATCTTGCGTTGCTCGCTGCAGGATGAGGTGCGCGCCAACACCGACGACTGGGACGCCCTGGGCATGCACGGCAACATGTCCGGGCCGCTCATCATCGAGGGCGAGTTCAGCCTCGACAGGATGGTCGGTCCGCCCGGCGACGGACGCAAGGTCAGTTGGAGTCAGCAGGAGAGGCTCTGGTGTGTGGCGCCTGATAGGGATATGCACACAGCCTGGTGACGTGTGTTGGCGTTTGTGGACAAAGATAGAAATATTGCGACTTGTTTCATCAAAAGAAAAAAAAAACGAATGAAGGTCAGTCATTTTTTAGCAAATATGATGAAGCTTAAAATTTCTTAGAGCGTTTGAGCGTGTTTGTGTGTACGACGTGTGTGTGCATGTGCGTGCATGCACACATGCATACACACGCTAATAAATCCCTTCCCCAGAGCAACGACGAGTGCGTGGACCCGTACTTCCTGATGAACACCGCTGGCGTGTGGAACGGCATCTCCCTCGCCTGCATTGACGTGGCCAAGAAGCACGTGACCCGCAAGGCGCACGCCGACGTGGGAATGCGGGTGTGCGACTACCCGACCATCCAGGTGGGGCGACACGATTCTCCGTGTCGTATTTATGTTGTGTGTCGTAATTTCTTTTTTATCATCATTTGGCGATTTAACTTCCTCCAAATAATTATGATGACAACGTTGACAGTAGGCATGCAAGTTCCTCCACGAAATGACATGGAAAATTCGGGGAAAAAATCCTTATCAGGGCAAAAAATCCTTATGGTGCACATGCCTAGGCCTTACCAAAATCCCTCTAACTGCGTAATCCTCTCCCTCTGACAGGATTACTTCGGCGAAACCGTGTGTGATACCAACTCCTCCCGAGCATTGGTCTACTTGCAAGCTCAGGCCCTCGACCAAGTGACCAACAACAACGACTGGTCGCTTCACAAAGACTTGGATTTCCTTCCGAGGTATATCTATATCACAAATTCCTCCAGGTTACAACAGTAGGGAAGATGGGAATTCTGATAGGATGGAGGAAGAAGAGCAGGATCAAGTGTGTGTTAGTTCCAATGAGAGAGAGAGAGGGAGAGAGAGAAAGAGAGAGAAAGAGAATAAAAAAGAAAGAAACGAACGAAGAGAGAAAGAGAGGGAAAGAGGTGGAGAGGAAGAGATAATCTCATGGTTCACCAATCCCGTAGCTAAACTTGGGATTATACTGTTCCTTTCTTCAGGTCCGGCTTTCTTCACTGGCTGTGGCAAGCTAAGTTCATCGCCGCCAAGACCGTCTCCCACGTGACCGACACGATGCTTCACGTGTGCGGAGGTTCGGGCTACAAGGTATGCCTGACCTTTTTCTATTTTCTTCATCGAGTAATCTTACAATGACTGCTGTGAGGAGCAGTGGTAGCGTTCTCGTCTAGCAATCTTATTGACCCGCGCTCAATCCCGCAGTGACAGAGAATGGTAACCCCGGCCATTCCTTGCACACAGGGGATAATTTAGAAGCAAATACAAACAGACAACTTGTTACACCAAGACTAACCATTGTAACAAATGGATAAAGTTAAATTATAAAAGAAAAACACTGAGACAGACATAATGCTTGCTTATGTTCCTTTAAAATTATCTGTAAATACAGAAATGGAAATTGGTAAAGTAGCATAACTAAATTACTGCCTGATTCAGAATTTCAAGAATATTTAAGAAGGAAGATAGATCCTCAATCTATACAAACAGGCGTTCATTACACGTACAAGAACTGAATGGAAATGTTTTCAAGGATCCATGTCCTCCTCTGCAAATAGAAGTTACGAGTAAGCCCTTTCCAAGTGTTTACTTTGACCTGGCCTCTGCAGACTGACCTGGGCATCGAGCGGCTCCTGCGCGACGGAAAAGCGGGCTGGGTGATGGGGCCGTCCAACGAGGTGCTGCGCCAGTTCGTGGGCAAAACAGCGCTCAACAACATCGAGTGCATCGACTACTGGTGAGCCATGTCAACGAGCGACTTCTGTATCTGTTCATTAATTTATTATCAAAATTATTTTTGTCAAAAAAGAAAAAGATAAATAAATGAAATAAATAAATAAATAAATAAATAATACATAAATAGAAGCGCAAACATAAGTACATTCACTTTACATGAAAAGGATAAAAAAATACGCAATCCTCATAGCACAGATTCTAAGCAATTATTACGTAATATCAAAACCAAATAATTATCCTAGGGACCAGTGGCCTAATGAACGAGTCGTCCACCATGAGATAAAAAAGATGAGCATCAGCCAGCGCAAGGAACTCGCCAAAACGCTTTTGGAAGAGGTAGAGATTGAAGAAAAGGGAGAAGAGGCTAAGCATCCCTTCCAGGACACCGACTTCGAGAATCCTTTCAACACGTGTCCTCCGGCGGTTAACAGTAAGGTAAACATCTCACAACACGGCTTGCATGATGGTTCTAAGTATGCTAGAAAAGATATGAATGAGATTGAATATCTTAACAACACAAGGAACAAGTCCAATACATTTCTTGTATTGTAGAGATATTCATTCTCATTCATACCTTTTCTATATTTGTAGCAATGCATACGGTTCATGGTTCTAAAGTATCTCCACCGCTAGAACACAACCAATAGCTCATTGCATTCTGTGTAATTCACGTCAATCTCAGTGTTTAACCTACATACACAGGTGCTCAAGACGAAGGACGGCGTGAGCCACGAACCCGCCCTGAAGCCGGACTCATGGCTGCCCCTAACCCTCAAGGCGCACACGCCCGTCAGTGACAAGATGGCTTCCTTCGACTTTGCTCTGCCCAAGAATACCGACCACACAGGATGCTTCACCGGCCAGTACATTGTGGTGAGTAGCACCGTGACTTCTTTGAGCAATCGTGTATGGCTGTATATATGGCTGTATGCTTATTGGCCTATAAGTATGTGCAGTACGTATGGGAGAGAGAGGGAGCGGAAGGAAGAGAGAGAGAGAGAGAGAGAGAGAGAGAGAGAGAGAGAGAGAGAGAGAGAGAGAGAGAGAGAGAGAGAGAGAGAGAGAGAGAGAGAGAGATGCAAATATACCTATGCTTTCCCAAAAGGTGCGTGTGAACATCAAAGGCAAGGAGCATCAGCGCTACTTCTCGCCCGTGTCGCGTCCGGACGACTTCGGCCGCATCGAACTCGTGCTCAGGTTCGAGTCTCAGGGCCTCATGTCTCAGCACTTCAAGGCTCTCAAACCAGGTGAGTCTTCTAGCCTACCATCCCAAAGTTTTGGCATAAATCTCGCACGTAAAAGATGGAGATTTATAAAGTTTAATTTACGAAAATTGTAAATGGAGTAGGCAGTAAATTTAGCTGTGTATGAAATACCATTAAGAAGATAATAAGTTATAAAGCTAATCAATGAGCCTTTTCAGGTGACAAGGTGGAGTTCCAGGGCCCTTGCGGAGGCTTCGAGTACGAGGCGAACCAGCTGGACGAGGTGACGCTCCTGGCCTCGGGCGGAGGCATCACCCCCGGCATGCAGCTCATCCGCGCCGTCATGCACAACCCCGACGACAGGACCAAGATCAAGCTCCTCTACTTCTCCGAGAATTACAATGAGATCCTGTACCGGGAGGAGCTTGATAACTATGCAGGTAAACATGGGATAGAGGAAGATACATGTATGATGGCATCGTTAGCAATTTAGCACTGCTATACAGCAATTTGTCTTTCTCTTGGATAGTCCATATAATACATAACTTCATTCCTTTAGTGACAGTGTGGAGCTAAACCGTGATTTCTCCTTTTCAGCGAAAGATTCGCGGCTGCAGATAGTCCACACGCTGGGAGAGACGCCCGAAGACTGGGATGGCGAGGAAGGCTTCATCGACACGCAGATGATCGACAAGCACGTGACCAAACCCAACGGCATCAAGCACAAGGTCTCCCATAGAATAATCACTCACCGGAAATGAAAGATAGCCTTGATGCAGACACATTTCCATTTGATTTACTTTTACTTTTTTCTTCTATGAGAAAGAAAATACAGTCTCCATTCATATGTTTCAGATCATCATGTGCGGAGGGCCTACCATGAGCATCTCGTGCCTCCACTCACTGCGGTCCCTCGGCTTCCCCTCCAACTTCATCTTCATCTACGGCCAGTTCGGCACCGAGCAGGTCAGGACGGTCTACGGCAGGAACGTGCAGCTCTCCGGCCACCGCTGCGACAACGTTCTCTGAAGAGGCGGTTTTCATCCATAGAAATATAAGTAAAATTTTTTCTTCATTGGCCTAATGATGTACTCCTAACAATTTAGCTTGGCAATAAATCTGCCATGAAATCTATTAAAATGGTATAATATTAAACTTGTATTATTTCCTCAGTATGAAAGACGAATGCATTCAAAATATACAGTGTATACAGTGGGATCTGCTCGAGCAAATGACCAAAGGTAATCTTCTTTTAGCTTGAAGACTTTGCCAAATGAAAGCGATATGCAGTAAAGAAAGAATGAAACACCATCCGTATTTAAGCAGATAAAATTGAGTTCTGGGAAGTGAGTGGAATAATATAGTAAGCAGCTGCAACAATAGCTACTATAGTCTACACCAACTTCTCAATAGAATTCCGTCTCATTCAGTCCTTAATCCAATATAACATAGTCAGAGCAAGATGTATCAAAATCATTTATTTAGGTAGGCTAGTTATATGAGTAAATATCAACCGGCAAGAGCATTTTGAGATGTCAGTACCTACGCAGGACCAAGCTGCGTGTCTTCAAGGCCTTGATACTGCC
>NC_051387.1:10197186-10199686 GCF_015228065.2 Penaeus monodon
TTAGTAGCAGCTGCAGTAATAGTAGTAAATGTAGTAAAAAGTAGTAATAGCAACAGTGGTAGTAATAGTAGTAGCAATAGTAACAATAGTAGAAACAGTAGTAGTAACAGTAGCAATACTAATAATAATTGTAGTAGCAGCAGTAGTAATATTAGTAGTAATGATAATTACAGCAGAAGTAGCAGTAGCAGTAATAGCAGTAGAAATGGTAGTAGAAATAGTAGCAGTAGTAATAGTAGTAGCAATAGTAGTAGCAGTAATAATAGTAGTAGCAATAGTAGTAGCAGTAGTACCAAGAGTAGTAGTGATAGTGGTATTAGTAGTAGCAGTAATAGCAGTAAGCTATAATGGTCTCTGATTTGAGCTACAAGAGAACCACAATATTATCTGTCAGGTCCAGAGGAAAACTCAGTATCTGTTTAGCTGCTTTATTGTCAGCAATAGACACATAGTTTAAGGCGTTCCTGGTTGGTAGCATCGTGGCAGAGACGAGGTCAGCTTCTACAGGCGAAGGGAGGAATGTACGCGCGGGTCAAGGACAGGACGCAGTCTGACCTCTCAAGTCATCCTCACTTGCTTCCTTTCGGGCTTGCTTAGGTGTGGGCGAACAGCTGCTTCTTTCTCCGGGTGCACATCCTGAGGTTCGCGATTCCACTGCCATATGGATATCACACAGCTCTGCCACCTGAATTTGGCCTGCATTAGCTCATGATCACGCCTGCAGACCAGAAGACCGCGTAGGTTCCATTTCGGGTCAGTACCATCGTCCCGGCGGAAGCCTAGCTGACCCTGTTTGACCCGCCAAACAGAAGTTACCGAGTCAAGATCACCGTCAGCCTCAGGAACCTTGGGCTGGCTGGTCGGACACGACACACCGCTCACCGCTTTCTCTCAGATCATCATATTGTCTAATTTATTCATGTGTACTCTTTAACAATAAAGAGTCAAGCCGTACCAAACTATCATATCCAAACAGTTATTGTATCAATTATTGTATCAACGCCTCTTACAGTCTGATGACAGCGGTGGTAGCTGCGTCCTTTTGGCCTGCAACACGAACAATTGTGTCTCCGAAAACCACTCGACCAACGCTTTCTACAACACAATGTCTTCAAGACTATGTGAGGGCACTTTATGGTCCCATTCATTCCTGTGCCCTCCATTCTCCTATGTGTTAAGTCATATAATCTATATGTGCAGTCACTCCCACGTTGGTTTTGTTGGGTAAAAGTGTTAAGTATGGAAACTTTTGTGAAATGGCAGCATTCTCCCTCTCTTCCTTTGACCTCAGGTAGCTTTACTGCAAAAAGATGTGGTACTGATTATCTCTGGTCAACAAACAAAATATCATTCATTAAGTAGTTAAATAATTTTTCTCGTTTTCAGAGTCATATTGTTTCAACTATAACAAATTCAATACGTTCGTGATTTTCTTTCAAACTGAGAATTTCCTGAAATTCTCGGTGCTTCATTCTCTTCTTATACGAGTTTCGTTTCAGCTCGTTTAATTCTCTTATTGATTTCATTTACCTTTAACACGGATATCATAACATTTATTTCTTTTGTCATTAATAGCGCATCTCCTCGCCTCAACTTGGCCTCAATTTCCCTTTGGCTTCTGGTCGGTCGCGCACGTGAATCAGCTCGCTGCTACCATAGGAATAAGCATTGCATTGCTCAATGGCGGCACGTTCTATCAACGCTAGAACGGAGCTTGTAATGCGATTTTTGTATAAATTTATTATTTGAGTATAGCATTTTTATCTTCCTATATCATAGTGGACAGGGATGTGCAAATCGCCTGATAGATCTACGCTCCGACATACAATAGTAGGTAAAAGAAAAAGTTATTTGCTTGATCTGCGCAACTTTTATTCGACTGGGTGTGAGCCCATACTGCCGTCCGTTCATAAATGCAAGACAAGGGTTATAGGCTAGAATCATTTTTCGCTTATTAATCATGCTCCTCTTACCCACGGAAGTTACTTGCATGTTCTGGGTAATCCCAGGTGATTGTGTGATTCGTGATAGTATATACCCTTAGGGCATGTCAGATGTGCCCATCACAGATTCACAGAATAGAGTGGGATAATTATGGATTTTCTCATCTCGTTTCAGTTCACTTCATTTCGTTTGGTAATGTATGCACAGGAGACCCCGTCAATGAAGTATTTGATTGTTTGCCAAGCTAGACATGGCTACCCTAGGTATAGCAGAATTTTGTAGTGAATCCGACATGTAGATTAAATAGAATTGTGGATTGCGTCCGTAGACGCAATCACGTTCACTAATGTGTACATTCCATCGCATATTATTAAATGTTAAATCCAAAGTGGGAGTTGAAAAAATATTGTATTAAAGTAATTTTCTACTATAACATTATTGTTCAAACGAACATTAATCTTCTTGTTTGCGATTCATTCTTTGTATGAGCTCAATCTCACTTTCACTGTTACCTTTTCCTGAATAAGGTTTGTTGTTGTAGTTGTGGGTGTAATGA
>NC_051387.1:10204686-10207186 GCF_015228065.2 Penaeus monodon
GCAATATGGAACGGTATTTCTCTCGCATGTATCGACGTGGCCAAGAAGCACGTGACCCGCAAGGCGCACGCCGACGTCGGGATGCGGGTGTGCGACTACCCGACCATCCAGGTGAGTGCAATGTTAATGAATTCCTGATCACTTTTATCTGATTTTCATATATTTTTACATTCTATTTTCCCTCTGTTATTTGGATAATTGGTAGTGCTTGATATTTCCAGGACTATTTTGGAGAATGTATGTGTGACACTAATGCTTCACGGGGTCTGACACACCTGGGAGCTCTGGCTCTCGATGAGAACACCATCAGTAGCAGTAACTGTGAATCAAAGAACAAATATCGATTCGGCAGGTACGCGAATACGGACGAAGTAAATAGGGCAAAACAAGCTTTTTGTTATCTTTAAGGTTTTAACGTAACGCACTGTAACCTGGACACCTATCTTTTAAGGGACAAGTCTGCACACTGGCTTATCCAGGCGAAGCTCGTATCAGCGAAGAATGTGTGGAAAGTTAGCGATAAGATGCTTCAGGCTTGTGGCGGGTCGGGCTATAGGGTGAGTGTCTCAGAGCACCCGTGAACACGTCTTCTGTTGATTCATAATCAGATGAATAACCAAGAATTGTTTCCTTACAAATTCATTGCTTATCTTTGGTGATATTATGGTAAGACAAACATATAACTGAGTGTCCAGTAGATGTCTAATTGACTTTAATGAAAACAGTAGCAAAGGAGGCATCCCTATGGTTCGACATATAAACAGCCTATGCAGTAATTCTTGAGTTTGTCATGACAGACAGATTTAGGCTTGGAGAGACTTTTTCGAGACGGCAAAGCTGGGTGGGTGATGGCTCTCTCCAACGAGGTCGTGAGGCAGTTTGTGGGGAAAACACTTCTCGAAAATCTTGAAGCTGTTGATTTTTGGTAAGGAACAGCCTGTTTTCATCTCGCATTTTAACGATAGTAAATAAGCTTTAATCTTAAACAGAGTAAGAATATGCGGTTATTGCATTACTGAACACAACATGCCATATGGAGTAAACGAGGCTTGTGCATTTACGAAACACTGTGTACTTGTAAAAAGAATAACGTTAGTTAATCAAAGTATTTCATATTTCTTTTCTCTACCATGAGAAACGAAAAATCCTACTGAAATACACACATTCTATATTTTCCATTTCTATATCATAACACAACTCCACACCAATCTGCACAATACAGAAATTTCTCCTGACGACTACGAAGCGTATATTCCTCTCCGACCTTCGAAGACAACCAAAGTTTTTCTTCTTCTCCTCCTCCTCCTCCTCCTAAAGGCAACAGAAAGTCAACGAGCGAGTCCTCCACCAGGAAGTCCAAAAAATGAGCATCGACGAGCGAAAAAAACTAGCCAACGAGCTCCTGGAGGATGTGAGGGCGGAGGAAGCGGGCAGAGAGGCCAAGCATCCCTTCCAAGACTCCGACTTCGACAACCCATTCAACACGTGTCCTCCAGCTGCTCTCAGTAAGGTGAGATGGTTGAAGAAACTGACTTTTATGATCACATATTGTTATCGTTACTATTATTTTTATTGATTTTATCACTATTATCACAAATATTATAATCACAGTTTTTCATTATGATCAGATATTATTATCGTTGCTATTATGATTATTGATTTTATCACTATTATCATCAATATTATAATCATATTTTTTTTTTATCATTATCCTAATCATTGTTATTATTAGTTATCATTTCCATGATCATAAATTATTAGTAATATCATTAGTATTGTTTCCGTTATTTTACTAATTTTACGCATATCTTTATAAATTTTCTTTAATTATTTTGTTTATTTAATTAGTATCTTATGCCTGGCCTCAAATTCGGTCTGACTGCGGAGTTGATTATTTATTATTATCATTATCATCGTTATTATCACCACTATTGGAGGTTAATAGATTGCATTTAAGTAGTTTGAACCGTCAATTTATAGTACATTTATTACTGACATGACTATCCGAGGGGGGGGGGGTCAAGAAGGAAGGTAGCAGAGGAAGGGGAAAGAAATGGGGAGAAGAAAGGGGGGAAGGGAGAATGGGAAGAGGAAGTTGGCTTACAAAGAAAACGGAGATGGGAAAGGTGAACAGAGGAGAAAAAAGAGAAACTATAGAAGAAAAGAGAGTGGGTAAGGGAAGGGGCGGGGGAAGGGAGAGGAAGCTCAGAATAAAAAGAGGGATGGGAGAGGGAAGTAAAGGGATAAGGGAACGAAGGAGGAAGAGGAGGAGAGTGGGAGGTGGAAGATGTAGGACTGAAAGCAGGAGGGAAGGAGCGAATTTATCATCATTATTATCGTTACATATGTTTTTTATCGTTGTTACTGCTATGTCTACTCTAATATTATCATCATGGCCATTGACTTTCATCATCACCATCATCATCATCATCATCATCGCCGCCACCACCACCACCACCATCATCATCATCATCATCATCATCATCATCATTATCATTAT
>NC_051387.1:10214686-10227186 GCF_015228065.2 Penaeus monodon
CACACACACACACACAGAGGAGAGAAAGAGAGAGAGAGAGAGGGGGGGGGGGCAAGAGAGAAAGATAGAGAGGAGAGAGATAGAAAGAGAAACACAGATTGATTGATTGATTATTTAAAATTATCTGCCGCGTCAACAGCTAAGGTCATTAGCGGCGAATACCTTGTTAAATAGAAATATTAAAATGTTTAAAACTTTAAAAATCTATCAATAGATATCTTATAAATAACAATACACAAATTAAAAATCAAATCATAAAAGAGAAACATAGAGAGTCTCTGGACAAGTCGAGCGTCCTTTGTTGATACTTAAGTCTACTGTGGAGCGAGGTGTTCGATAGTTTTTCCATGAGGGTTAATGACGTCATCAGCCAAAGCCCAACGCATTGGAGTTTGTATTCTATCAAAGATGGCCTTACACATTTTATATATTCAACAATTTTTTTTTTTAATTTCTAGGTAGCTAGCTACCATAGCTTCCCTTCCCCTCCTTAACCTAAGGAATCCTCCTCCTCCTCCCCCTTTAGTTCATCTTACCGACATCCATAGATTTGTTGTCACTGCATCAGCTGTGGAGCCGTGCGGTGCCATTTGTATATTCAAATAGAGAAAATCGCAGTAATTATGTAGAAAGCGGATCCATTAAACGTTCGGCAATAAATCAGAATGGGCCTCCAAAGTCTGAGGCGAGGAGTGTCCCGAACGCGCAAGGAGTGTCTTTAAAACTACAATGCAAGTTCACACAAATTTGAAGATAATTCTGCATAGAATAGAGTAGAAAAATCTTTGAAGATCCTTTTGACTTATTGTCAAACATTAATTTAGTCGTTTTTTTAAACATTTTACTGACATTTTCTATTCACGTCCGCAAGTTTTTAATTTTGTCCATACGCTACGGACTGTCTTTAATTTGTTCTTATGCAAATTTTCTTTTGTTGAAGATTATTCCACTTTGGAAATAATAAGAAAAGCTTCGAGTATTCTTCTGACAAATCAAGCGTTAACTGAGCCGTCTCATATATTTTTATTGCTGTATTTTATATAAAAAAAAAATACAAATATAACTGATGCAATGCCAATAAGCGTAGGATGCCACATCACATTTAGTTATACTTAATAAACGTAATATTACCCTTGTGATAAAAGTAAGATTTATTGCCATATTTACCTTATCGTTTTATCAATAATAGGGTTTATTTATTACGCTATAATTATGTGCTACATTACCATGTTTTGTTTCCAGTAGGTGTGTTTTTATATGTATAACACATTATATTAGAAAAAAAACACCTGCATACATTTGAAGGTGCTAGTATAATTACTAATTAAACCATATATGCGCTATTTTGAGTAATATAAAAGTATTAATTTCATTTATCTGTTGATATTCTTATATGGGGTACCGCGCCTGCCAGAGACAGTTAAATTTTATCTCAAAATTGTCTAAGAAAGGTCGTGGATACCGCTCCAGCATCCTCACTGTGACCAGGTTGGTACTAAGAGGCTTTGGGGGTTTAGAAGCACAGGGGTGAGGGGGGCTTCGCTTCCTGATTTTGGGCTCTACTCTTCAAAATCTGTTATTGTTGAATTTTTGGGAAGTTCTTTTAAGATCTGGCTACATCGTTGACGATTGTGATGCTCACCGATTAGTTTCGTGGTACCAGTCTTGCGTAATTTCATCTGTTTTTGCCTGAATGCATTATATATATGGACTATCTTTGTACTAAATCTAACTGGACTGCGGCTATGATGGTATCACTGTCTACAAGTTATTAAAATTTTCCCGACTTCTGACCCGAATCCATTTCTGTGTATCAATCCTCACTCGTCCTGCCTTGTTTGCTATATTCTTAAATTGCACACACATTACATGTTCTTAAAAGCTCCACATAAGAAGGAAGCATCATTGATATTTTAAAGACGATTTAACATATATGATATCGTTGTTGAATATGCCATTTGGAATAAGTCATATTCAGCATAATGATATAATATAGTATAACATATAACATAAAGTAATATTTAGTATATATGTATTCCAATACATTTTCATGAGTATATATGTTTGTAGGATTGCTTTCACAGTAGTAGTTCTGTAGAATTATATGCATTGAATAAATTTAAATAGCATACGTAACAGTAAATAGGGTAGGTTACCAACCGCGGAGGGTTATGTCACAACTGCCCTCTCAAAAAAAAAAAAAAACGCGGAAGGATACACGCGGGAACCCAGGCTGAATGGCGACTGACCTCTACGACACGTCACCAAGAATTCAGCAGTACGTACCGTGACACCACACTGTCTACAACCCTTGCCCGTCTTCCGCAAGTGTCCGTGCTGCCCTCCGTGACCTATTTCCCGTTGCGGAAGAATAAAGATAAAACCGCCACGGACTTTCCCACAACCCATATTGTGAAGTCCTCACACTGTGCTCGAGGCGGCAGGAGCGAGAAGGTCCTCTCCGCTGTGGTCGCGTGTTTCGGTTCTCTGACTTGGGATAAGGTGCGTAATCGTTAAAAATTGACACGTCTTTTTTTGTATTTGTATATTCTGTATATAGATATTTTGTATCTATAGTATTCACGCAAGTACTTCTGACGGGAGTCGAAGGGCAAGAAATTGGTACTATGGTGTAAATAAAGAAAATGTAACACACACACACACACTCACACACACACACACACACACACACACACACACACACACACACACACACACACACACACACACACACACACACACACACACACACACACACATTTTTATGTATTGTGTGTGCGTGTATGTGTGCGTGCGTGCGTACGTGCGTGCGTAGTGTATATACGTACGTATAATATATATATATATATATATATATATATATATATATATATATATATATATATATATATATATATATATATATATATATATATATATAATATATATATATATATATAATATATAATATATGATAATATATATATATATATAATTATAATAATAATAATAATAATTCGAGACCAATGAAAACAGAACGCAATAACTTATACTTACGATAGGCATTTGTTTTAATCAACAAAAGGCTTGCGAAGATTATGACATGCATTCTGTGACCTCTAAAACAGATCCATTACTAAAAGGAAGGGGATCCATAGCTAACAGACATACCTAGGACATCTATAGAAACATAATTCTAAGTGATACTGCAACCAAAAGCGTTTCTTATCACCAAAACAACGGCAGTGTTTCCAATTCGTCAGATAATGTATGTATGTATGTATATATTATATATATATATATATATATATATATATATATATATATATATATATATATATATATATATATATATATATATATATATATATATATATATATATATATATATATTATTTACATCAGTTATTGTTTTAAGAAAAAAAAAATCGCTAAGATTATCATAGATATATTTTCTCTACATAAATGCCCCACTATTCAAGACTGGAATAGAAGCGGTCATTAGCAACTTTAAAAGATTATTTTAACTGGTGTTCGCGTGACTAGACCATATTCCCTGAAAAAAATATTACGTGATGATTTCTAAATGTTAGAACTTAGAATATGTACGCTTGCTTTCAGCAGACAAATGTAAGTAACATTAATCTGTTATATTTTATTACTGCATTAATGCAGACTTTGGCAAATGGATTTAACAGCGACAATATTTGATAACAGAATGATTTATTTGCATTTAATTATCTCGACTACGGATAGTCTGACTTGTTATTTCATAAATATTTCGCTTATTTTCTCTCGCTCACAGCACAATATTTTTCATCTCGCTCTCCTTGCTTTCACTTAAAGTCCTAATGTTGCCAGAACTCGAGAAGTGACGGTGCATTTCTCGTCAGGAATTCACTTTCTCGTCTATGAAATAATTCTTTAAATATATACCATGCATGTTTACCCATGAATAATTATTTTATTCATGTGGGGTTCGTTTTCTGAAATAACCACTCAACAAGACCGATCCCTGCGTTATGCAAATCTAATACATTCGACAATGCAAGAGGAGAATGAGCGCGGCAGTGCAACAGAGGATGAATGTAACGAGCTGTAATGATGAATATATCCTCTTTGGACGTCTATTAACTGGGTTCCAATTGGGCACCGACGGGACCTTAATGGGGTTTCTGCTGCAGGTGCTCTGACCAACAGCCAGCTATAGGAGTGCACAAGCATAAATGTATTTATACATACGCACGCGTGCACACACAAATACATTAGCTTTTTTGTCTACCTAGATATTTATCTGTATATATGTGCATCTCAACCTACACACACTATACTCCCAACTCCCTCTGGTCAGTCACACACCATAGTCATTGGCTCGGCACCGCCTCAAGCAGTCAAGAGTGCATTATTTAATCAGCTTAAATTAATACTGAAAACCCAGTGTCCATTGCATCATGTATTATTTTTAGTAACAACGCATGGTTGCTTTCGCTCGCAGATGAAGTGCGGCAAAGACTAATAATTCCTGTTCTCTATAATCAATTACGATTTTTTCCTATTTATCTATTCATTTGTGTTTTTTCCTTTCTCCTATAAGTTAGAAGTGTGTGATGAAATGTTCATTAAGTAGATACTAAGGATATACACTACACTTTTCTGTTACCCTACATCATTAGACATAACTTTTTTTTGTTTCTCACTCTTACTTATATACCACTATATTTGTTTTGCAGATGAAGAAGTGGGGTAAAGGAGAGTTCTGGGGCGTCGGCTCTGACTACGACCCCGACTGGATTCTGACGGAGGGGCAGAAGAAGCTGCGCGACGACCTCATAGAGCTGTGCAGGACCAAGATCAGGCCGCAAGCTGTAAGTTCAGGCAAACACTGCGACGAGACGCTGGTTTAAAGAAGAGAGTCTATTCTTAATTACCAAGTAAAGTTAAGAGCCGGGTGGAGATCAAATTTGTGCATTGGCTGTCTGTATAACGCACTCTAAGGATAATTTAGGATATTTTTATTGCATTATCCATATTAAGATTTTAAAGAACGATCATATTTATTTTAGTAGTACTGCAATAATCATATTCGTTTATTTAAATATCATTTTTCTTTTATCTAAATTATGGACGAAGTATAAAAGTCTTCATATAAATCAGTAAATAAATAAATGCATATATCATATATCTGCTACCAATCACAACTAAAATCTTTCCTGTTTTCAGTCCAAGTGCGACCGTAATTATACTTTTCCCCGAGAATCCATGAACGCCATGTCTGAACTTGGTCTGCTGGGTCTAATTGTCCCCAAGGAACTGGGAGGCCTTGGAGAGAACCACGTGTGTTCTGCCATGGTAAGCGAGACCATTGCCCGCTACGGCTGCCCCTCCACCGCCATGGTGTACAGTGAGTATGATAAGCTGTTTATTGAATGTAGGACACGGGAAGTTCTTTATTTTCAACTTCCCCCCCCCCCCAGGTTTTCTGTGTTCGACTAATTAAGCAGCTGGTTTAGAAACTCTGCAGTATCTTTAAATATACATCTTAAGGTTCTCGACACCTAATAAGGAAAAAGCCGCAAGAGTTAAAAAAAAATCTTTCTCCGCAGCCATGCACACATCCGCAGTAGCCACCCTGCTCTTCCGTTACCATGACAACCCACATATCCAAGACCTCCTTCGACGCCTTGACAAGGATAAGCTAGTAGGAACTCTCTCCTATTCTGATCCAGCGACTGGTACGTGTCACTGATGCTAATTCTCAGGGTTTGTAATTAATATCTTGTTTGTAAAGTTCGGGAAATGCCTTGTTTTCGTTATCATCACTTAATATCTAGTACACTTGCAGGTAAGGACATGGCTCCTAATTACAGGACTCGATTTGCTTGCCTTGATAAAAACAAATGAAGGTGTTTTATCTCTTGAAAAAAAAATGTCGATTTGAATACGGAACATCACAAGATTAATACCAACAACACGTTTCTTCTTCTTCATATTTGTCCAATCCCTCAAAAGTCTTCCTTAGTTCACAGTCTTGCTCTTCCTTTCTCAGGGGGTCACTTCTGGTACCCATTGTCTTCGAAGGCGAAGGTCCTGGACGAGAACATGGTGCGGCTCTTCAAGTACGGCTCGTGGGCGACAAGCAGCGGCCACGCTGACTGGTACACCATCCAGACCGTGAGTCCTGACTTCGGGGGAGACTTCTCCAACCTGTCTTGCTTCTTGGTCTACAAGGTGGGTTCTGGGGACGAGAAGAGATGTCGAGTGTGTATAAACATCGAGCATCTGGTAAAAATATCGAAGGAATAGAAACATAAATAAAAAAAAAAAATTATAACTGGTTGTTGCACAGGGCGTGTAAATTTGTCTGCAAATATCTTTTCACGTCAGGTTCAGGTATTTGGTAACTTAAGAGGTCTTATTCCCCTAGGACGAAATCCGAGCCAACACCGAAGACTGGGACGCCTTGGGCATGCACGGCAACATGTCCGGCCCGCTCATCATCGAGGGCAAGTTCTCCATCGAAAGAATGATTGGCCCTCCTGGAGATGGCCGGAAGGTCCGTGGAAATTATTATATTTTTTCGCGGGGTTGATAAAAAAAATATTTCCTAAACCTTGATGTTTCCATTTTTAATGTGTTAGCGGAAGCCTCTACCAATCATGAGCGTTAACCGAGGTATTAATTCTATATAGGTAGCTCTCATTCTTTAAAAATGGCGTATCTTTTTTTATAATGAGAGTCGTATCGGATTCTAAAGTTCTCGTTTTCCCAGAGCAACGACGAGTGCGTGGCTCCCATCTTCTCCCTGAATTCGACGTCAGTGTGGAACGGAATCTCCCTGGCGTGCATGGACGTGTCCAAAAGACACGTGACCCGCAAAGCACACGCTGACGTGGGGATGCGGGTATGCGACTACCCAACCATCCAGGTGAGTATTTTGACCACGAGTTCCGTGAGTATCTGGGTCGCCTGTGTGAAATGGGATGATTTATATAGCTAATGTCTCTTCCAGGATTATTTTGGCGAGTGCATGAGTCACACGAATTCGTCACGAACGTTTCTGTTCAGCCTGGCGCAAGCCCTCGACAACGCCACCAACAACGGTGACTGGAGAATTCACACCGTCTGCAGGTGAGTGGCCTCTGCCTTCGGACGCGAATGCAGCGAAAATGACGCTCTTCCTTTCATAAGAGTTTGGTTGGGCTGTGGGAAATGAGTGTTTGTTATAATCATTTGCTCAGATGAGTGCGAGTGCATACACACACGCGCACGCACACGCACATGCACACACACACACACACACACACACACACACACACACACACACACACACACACACACACACACACACACACACACACACACACACACACAACACACACACACACACACACACACACACACACACACCACACACACACACACACACACACACACACACACACACACATGCCGTTATCATTATCACCATTATACAAATGCCCATAATTCACCAAAGAAAATGTTGAAACCTAATCCACTGATCTTAGCACAAACATTAAACGAAAGAACTCAGAAGGTATCAACCAACACTATCCTCATATAAATACACATACACACACACACACACACACACACACACACACACACACACACACACACACACACACACACACACACACAAATGTGTGTGTGTGTGTCTATATGCTGATACTGTTTGGAGAATTCGAATGGCCCCGAATCTCCCGCCGCAAGATTTAATCAATATTTATACATTTCAGGTCAAAGTTTGCACACTGGCTATTCCAAGCAAAGTTCATTGCTGCCAAGAACGTGTCCAAAGTTGGCGATAAGATGCTTCACGCCTGCGGAGGGTCCGGGTACAAGGCAAGTGAATAAAAGTCTTTTAGAACAAATGGACTCAGGGCGAACTTAGAATACTAGTAACTTTTTTTGCTATATTTACTTGTGCATGTGGATATTGAATAATTGAGAGCTAAGAGTATAAACACAACTAACATAGGTATCAAATTATTAGTTTAGATTATGATAACTATTCCCATAGCTTAAAAAACACACAAAAAATATAATATCTGAAATTTGAGCTTTTTTTCCTCTCTACTGTCCCCCCTGGTAGACTGACCTTGGCTTGGAGCGGTTACTGCGCGACGGGAAGGCGGGCTGGGTCATGGCGGTGTCAAACGAGGTCACGAGACAGATGGTGGGGAGGACAGTGCTCGAGGGACTTAACGTTCTCGATATCTGGTGAGGACCTTTGCCCTCGCTGCTTATCAGAGAGATGAAGGATACCACGCGTTTTTTTTCGTTCTTTCGGCAACCCAGGTCATTTCTTTGAGGGTAATGATCCAGGTTCTACGTTCAAAATTCCAGAGTGAAGATGCATTATTTCAAAACAGCCAGATTATCCTGTAGTGCTAAACGAATAAAATTAAATATCTTTCATGTGTATATATTTGTGTGTATGTAAATACATGCATTTGTGTGTGTATATATATATATATATATATATATATATATATATATATATATATATATATATATATATATATGTGTGTGTGTGTGTATGTATGTATGGATATATATGAATGGTAAAACACTCTTCCGTGTTGATACTATGGTAGAAAAACCCACAATGCAATGTGTGTATATGGTGTGTGTGTGTGGACACACACACACACACACACACACACACACATAAAAATAAAAAATATATATATATATATATATATATATATATATATATATATATATATATATATGTATACATCTGAATGATTTGATCTAGTTTTTGCATTGTGGGTTTTTCTATAAGTATATATATATATATATATATATATATATATATATATATATATATATATATATATATATGTGTGTGTGTGTGTGTGTGTGTGTGTGTGTGTGTGTGTGTGTGTGTGTGTGTGTGTGTGTGTATATATACATATAATACATATATATATGTTTGTGTGTGTGTGTGTGTGCATATATCTGAATGATTTGAATTCCGTTAGGGACCAGAAACCGAACGAGAGAACCATCCACCACGAAATCAAGAAAATGAACTTCGAGGAGCGCAAGAAGCTGGCCGCGGCGCTTCTAGAAGACGTCGCGACCGAGGAGAAGGGCGAAGCGAAGCACCCGTTCCAAGACACTGACTTTGACAACCCTTTCAACACGTGTGCTCCCGCGGCCTAACGGCAAGGCAAGAGAAGCGTTGTATCCTGTTTTGAAAGGGCTGAGATAAGGGGAGTCAAACTCATGGCCTAATGTGTCCCTCACGCGCAGAGTGACGAGAAGAATCATTATCCTGCGTTATGATTACTATGAAGAAAAGTGATGTCATACATTTTATTACAATTTCTGACATTTAAAATCTAATAAATCAAATAAACTTTACGGAAAGGTACGTATATATCAGACAGCTTTAATCCTAGAGCTAGTATGGTCCTTTGTCGGCTCATACCTGAAATGAAGTAGTTCGCGAAAGGTTTAGAGTTTGGCATCCCTGGCTTTTTTGTTACTGGTGGTAGTGATCATGATCATCATGTGGTTTTGATGATATAGTTCGTTGTATTAACTGTTAACTAGTTGTATTATCTGTTAACTACTATAATTACTACTATATCATCATCATCATTAGTAGTAGTAGTAGTATCATTATCTTTATTATCATCATCATCATCTTTATTATTATCATTACAATTATCATTATTCATTACTATGAATTTTATCATCACCAGCATCTTATATATCATGAATATTGTCAATATTATCATTTGATTCTCAGAGCTAACTGATGTGGAAGTAGTAATGAAGTATGATAGAACATTTGCCTAATTCATTAACGAAACGGATATACATAAGAAGACGACAAACGGAAGGGAAAAGGAGAAAGGAAAGAAGGAAATAGAGAAAAGGAAGGATGGGGGAGGAGAAGGGAATAGAGGTGGGAGAATAAACATGAAAAAGAGGAGGAGAAGGAGAAGGAAAGAAAACAAAGAAGAGGGTGAGTGAAGGGCAGACTTAGAGAGAAACAGAAGGAGAAAAAAATAG
This sequence comes from Penaeus monodon, assembly GCF_015228065.2. Lineage (NCBI taxonomy): Eukaryota > Metazoa > Arthropoda > Malacostraca > Decapoda > Penaeidae > Penaeus > Penaeus monodon. The sequence goes on from NC_051387.1 coordinate 10,224,716, forward strand.
ATGGGTCCAAAGAGAGAGACTATGTTTAGACAAGCATATGACCAGCACCGGAAGACGCACACCATTGTTATTATGACACCTAATCCACTGATCTTAACATTAAGCATTAAACCAAAGAACCCTTATCACCCAGGTCCTCAAGACAGACGACGGGGAAGAGCACGGACCTGCCCTGAACCCTGACACTTGGGTGCCACTCACCCTAAAGTGCCAGAGTCCAGTCAGCGATAAAATGTCCGCATTCGACTTCGCTCTTCCGAAGCCTACCGATCACACAGGATGCTTCACCGGCCAGTATGTGAAGGTAAGTGACTTATGTGAACGGGAAAGCGTCATAGACACAGAGAGAGAGAGAGAGAGAGAGAGAGAGAGAGAGAGAGAGAGAGAGAGAGAGAGAGAGAGAGAGAGCACTTTAGCTAGAAAAAAAATGAGCTGCCACTTTACACTCGTTTCTCAACACAACAGGTTCGCGTGAACCTCAAGGGCAACGAGCAAGAGCGCTACTTCTCGCCCGTGTCGCGTCCTGACGACTTCGGCCGCATCGAACTCGTGCTCAGGTTCGAGTCTCAGGGCCTCATGTCTCAGCACTTCAAGGCTCTCAAGCCAGGTGAGTCTTTCCGCCCTGCACCGTACTTTCCGCGCTGCACCGGAAGGGAACCAGTTTGGCATGTTGCACATGGTTGTGGCGGATACGTACAGTGGCCAGGGGAGGGGCAGCTACTTCAGAGTGTGCCCTCCCAACTTTGAGAGTTCTTCAAATTGTAATTGCAGTACACAAACCGCTACTGTGTCCGTAAATTGCTCAGCCCACTTCAACAAACAATGGGTTAATGGAAATACAGCTCTAAGTTATATGATTTCATTACCTGACATGTGTAACTTAAAGTTATATATATATATATAATATATATATATATATATATATATATATATATATATATATATATATATATATATATATATATATAACACACACACACACACACACACACACACACACACACACACACACACACACACACACACAAAAAAAAAAACAACACAAAAACACACATATATATATATATATATATTATATTGTGTTTGTGGTGTGTGTGTGTGTGTGTGTGTGTGTGTGTGTGTGTGTGTGTGTGTGTGTGTGTGTGTGTGTGTGTGTGCTCCTCCGTCGTAAAGCAGTCAAAGACTATGATTGTGCATATAAAGGCAATAACTGATCATTCCAGGAGACCAGGTGGAGTTCCAGGGCCCTTGCGGAGGCTTCGAGTACGAGGCGAACCAGCTGGACGAGGTGACGCTCCTGGCCTCGGGCGGAGGCATCACCCCCGGCATGCAGCTCATCCGCGCCGTCATGCACAACCCCGACGACAGGACCAAGATCAAGCTCCTCTACTTCTCCGAGAATTACGACGAGATCCTGTACCGCGAAGAACTTGATGATTATGCAGGTGATTTGTCGTGACTGAGCTGTATATGTGAATCATAGCTAGTCTGTCGATGTTAAAGGCTGTAATAGATAATGAAGAGATCGCTATCCTCACCTTATAAACAGTAAACACTCCCATTAAGACCGAAATAAAAAAAAGATTGCTCAGCATACTTTTGGCCTCATCAATATTTTCCTTAGGATCATATAATTTCATCGATGTATAAAGATACAATGAAGTTTGTAAGGAAGGATATGGATTCTCTTCCTACTATTTCAACTTTCCTATGTTATATCTAGCACGTTCGCTCTGAATGTCGCAATATCTTCCTGAAAGGGTAACAAAGCCAGTTCCCCGTTTTTTGTCGAGATTGATACCTTTCAGACTGAATTGTCTGTCTAACACTACACGGTATCTCCTTCTCAGATACTATGTGAAGACTGAAATCAGGTTTACCGTAATCATGAGATGAGAGGGAAGAAGAAAATAACAAAAAAGCTTAGTTGCAATGCTAATAGTTTATCTTTCTCCCCAGCTAAGGATTCTCGACTGGAGATGGTGCACACGCTGGGAGAGTCGCCTGAGGACTGGGATGGCGAGGAAGGCTTCATCGACACGCAGATGATCGACAAGCACGTGACCAAACCCAATGGCATTAAACAGAAGGCAAGTTTTCTTCAAACTGACGTAAAAAAAATATTTGACTCGTTTTACGCTCCCATGCTTTTTAATTATCTATTTCAATGTGTTCGTTTACAGATCATCATGTGTGGAGGCCCTACTATGACCATCTCGTGCCTCCACTCCCTGCGGTCCCTCGGCTTCCCCTCCGACGCCATCTTCATCTACGGGCAGTTCGGCACCGAACACGTGAGGAAGGTCTACGGCAGGAACGTCCAGCTCTCCGGCCACCGCTGCGACAGTGTCCTCTGAAAAAGGCGATCTCTCCGAGGTTTCAAAGAATGTCCCAAAGTATTAGCGTTTGGGGAAGCGAGAGAGCACGGACTGATTAACTAACGGACTGATAAAGTTCTTCACTAACTTTTT
>NC_051387.1:10229686-10243048 GCF_015228065.2 Penaeus monodon
TATAAACTGGCTGGACAGCCTCTCCCCTTATGCTTCGTTTTGGGAAAAGGGCAAATCTGGGGCGTCCCCTAGGATTAAAAAGCAAAACCAGTGTTCTAGTATAAACACCATGCTCTAAACGCTCTTAAAAACTTCTTACGTCGAGATGTAATGGCCGTTACTTTCCCGTAAGCCCTGCAGCCTACGAAAAGAAAAGTTTTGTCGACTCGGGAAGGGAAGTCAGTCCCTCCGCGCCCTCTCCAGAACTTCTCCTGAAGAACAGAGGACGTTAACTGAGGGAAACATTCCTAGTTACGGGCGAAGAGTCCGTGCACGCAGGCAATCCAGATCGTGACGATTCTATTTATACGTTGAACTCCTCCACTCAACTCGATTAACCAAGAACTCTCCCATGAACTTAACATGTGCCTAGGAGGGTTGCAGATGAGGCCAAGGTTCCTCACTCCACCCCTCCACACTTTCCTAATTAGTGTGTGTGTATGCATATATAGAGGTAGATAGATGAATAGATAGATAGATAGATAGATAGACAGATAAACAGATAGATAGATAGATAGATAGACAGATAAACAGATAGATAGGTTTCGATAATCTTCGACAGAAATACATACTGTACATTAATGAAACTACATAGCGTATAAGAGCATATAACAGACCTGACCTGGCGACCGTAACAACACCCCCAGTTTTGTCAACCTCTTGTGATGAATCATCTCATTCTACTTACAAGGAAAAAGAGGAAGATTAATTTGAGCCTCCTGTGTTCTTTCTTCTTCATACTAAAAATGCCCTTTACTTTATATATATACATATATATATATATATATATATATATATATATATATATATATATATATATATATATATATAACACAGCTACTCGACAGCTAGCACACACACACACACACACACACACACACCACACACACAACATATATATATATATATATATATATATATATATATATATATATATATATATATATATATATATATTATATATATATATCTGTGTGTGTGTGTGTGTGTGTGTGTGTGTGTGTGTAAGTTATATTATATATAAATACAAATACTTATATATATATATATATATATATATATATATATATATATATATCAATATCAATAATAACCCCACGACACACCCACACACACACACACACACACACACACACCACACACACACACACACACACACCACACACACACACACACACCACACCACACACACAACACACACACACACACACCCACACACACACACACATATATATATATATATATATATATATATATATATATATATATATATATATATATATATATATAAGTATGTATGTATGTATGTATGTATAGGTACATATACAGTGTGGGTAACTGGGTCAATTACTCTTTAGTTTCGTAGGAAGGTTATTGAGCTTGCAGTGTTAACTTGCTCAGATATTGCGTGTTAGCACTAGAGTTTAATGCCCCAAGCAATCTCTTGTTTTGCAATCGATAGTGCCAGCTCTGAGTGTATAAATAAGAGGTCAATGCCATGTGCAGTCTTTCAGAAGGGCAGGAAATCACATAAAAAGGGCACTCCCCTGCATAAAGAGGCACTTTTCTTCCTCAGACTTTGACCAAAAAGGCACTTTTGATATGAAGAAGAAAGAACACAAGAGAGCCAAAATTGATACTCCCCCTTTTCCTTGCACACGTCCTAGTGAGATATAAGAGAAACTATAACGAGACGAGTCATAGGATACGCCCTTCAGAATTGCATGAGTCGCCCCTAAAAATCAGGGTGGAGCTCCGTTCTCTCCGAAGCGATGACGTCATCATACACTCGCCTGTCACTTGGAGAAGCAACTTGGGAGCCGCTCGTTTATTCGTCTTATTTGAGGACTTCTTCTAAGGTAAGTTGGTTTTTGTGGTTGCTGGGGGATTGCTAACGTCGGCGGCGTGTGTGTGGTCTGGAGTGTAAAAGCGTAGAGGTGTGATTGGGGAGGATAATCGATACATAAGGTGTGGCTGAGTCCTTTTGTTGTTATTAGTTGGGGGGGATTGTGTGAATATTTTTTTTTCTTTTGTCCCTTTCTGTCTTGGGTAATTTTTGCTCAGAGGATATTGGCAGATTTGCAGAGGATGGATATGGTGGAGAAATCCGTGTGGAAATCTCGATCTTGTAAATTAATGTTTGTAATTTTATTGATTATGCTTTATTATTATTATTATTATTATTATTATCATTATTATTATTACTATTATAGTCAATATTTTTTTCCTTGTTATATGGAATTTCCTGAATTGTGCTATTGCTCCTTATGGCAATCATGTGATTCATTCAGCCCATAATAATGTATTAAACAGAAAACCCTTGTAATTTCAAGTCTTTACTATTCAAGCTACAAACCCCATTACAGATATTACAGTAACTGACTAGAATAATGCTTCACCAAGCAAAGTAATGGCCTCCATACTTTGCACTTTAGCAGAAGTAAGGAAACCTCCACCACACATTTTCAGGCAAGAGAGAGTTTGGAGAGGTTTTTCACATACTTATCAAATATAAGGAGAACCTATAAGCTCTATCATGTCAGAGGATATGTGGTGGAGTTTTTTTTGGCCTATGCTTAAGCGGGTTTTGAGTCACTGCAAGAGCCCTTCCGGAAAATGTAATTTTGCCATTATCTTTCTCTTTCTGAGGCTGATTTACACTCCCGTGTGCGTTTTCTTGATTCCTTTTTAGTGTCATGTGTATTCTGACAAAATAAGGCTTGGTCTGGTTCTTTATTTAATACTGAAAACTCTTGTGTTGTCAAAATTTGTGTGCTAGAGGTTAGTTGACCATTGCTGGAGCATAAAGTGTCGAGGCCATAATATCACACAGTGGATACATAGAACAGCAGATTTTGTTGGCTTACTGGTATTATAAATATTTATATGACACCTGTATGTTCACTATCACCCTCGAAACACTTAGGAGACTATAGCCTCTGTGTTGCCTTACTTAAGATTGTAAACTATCTATTATGGATCACAGTACCTATAAAATGAATTTAGATATAACATAGCCAGCATGATTACTATGAAAAATACCATTATTTTGAGATACTTTGGTGGTCTTCTAAATAATTGCTGCCTTTCCTTAAAGTAGATTTTTTTATGCCTAATGTTTTATGCGTATTTATGACCATTACATTATTTTTTCTTCTTTCTCCTCCTGTTCCTGTTATCTCAAGGAAATCTTTCACTTTTCAATAAGGATTTGTATGCACAATGTCATATTCTGGGGAAGGAATAGGAAATTTGGTTGAATGGAACTTGACATGCAGTACCAGAATTGATATATTTACACCCATTACATCCTCTTCACAACCAAGAAGAGACAGGAACTACAGCAGTATATTTAACTCAGGGAGAGGAGGGGCTGCATTGGATATGAGGAGGGTGTGGTGGGTGTGGCTGGAGGAAACTTGCCATGCAGTGTCAGACTTACTGGTTGCCTCTACACAGCTCTTATTCACATCGAAAAGGATATGAAAAAACAAATAGCACGTTTTGATAGTGCATAAGAGGCAAATAGGACTATGTGGCTAATAGAGCAGGAAATGTTAATGTAAAAGCCATGAAGTTTATGACAAGCAATTCCAGCCAAGTGTCTGGCATTATAAAACAATTAAAGCAACAAGCATTCAGTTATATTCAGTACGGCTAACAACTAAATTTGTTTTACTGAGAATGTATGTGCACCATCCACTGGTTTTATTATGTTAAATTTGCTTAAACATTAGTTTCCAAAAATGCCAAATGAAACAAGAATTCAGTTACTGGGCCTGTTTGACCTATATTATAAGATATCACTGCACCCTATCTTTATGACAGCCCTGCCCCCTCCTTTTTTTTTTTTTTTTTTTTTTTTTGCATACTAGTTACAAATGGCACACCTCACATTTAATGGATAGTGTTGTAGACATTTGTCCAGTTAAGAGATATATCAGTATACAGACACATAGCACCTTATAGTGTAGAATATATCACAAAGACTTTTCTGTACAATACACAATACTTTTCTGTACAATACACAGTACAGTCAGTTGTGATTTGTTATTGAAGAAGGCCTGGCTGTCTTGAAGTAATATTGCCTAGGATAGACAATATGCTACCTGAATATCCTTTTAGTTATTAGAACCAAGGTTTGCCCTTTTATTTTATTAAACTTTTGTATGAACATATTTTGTCTTTATTTTGCAAAATCTAAATAAATTGGCAGTAGTCACCCTCCCCATCCCCTTCACTTCATTATTTTTCTCATGAGGTAGCAGACCACTTCACCTTCTGTAATCTTTTTGAAAACATATCAATAGATTGTTTTTTATACCTCATACATGCTGATAAGAAATGCCTTATTGTTTCAGAACAAGATGAGCAGCATTTCAAGTTACCAGGATGACAACAGCATACCTCTGGTGGATGATGACCCATCAGGTAGTTGAAAGAAGTTTGGTAGTATTTAGTTATATTGAAAAGAGATGTATGTTACTGATATGTATAGTTTAACCATTATAATAAGAAAAGTATTTTAAGTGTAAATGAATTTTTAAAAGATTTATTGTGTTTTATATATGAGATGTACTGAATTTACAGATATAATCATACCAGCATAGTGATATTGATATAATTTTAAAATTAATACATTTAAAGGTACAATATATTCCAATACATACATATGGCCCTAATGCATATACCTTAAATTATAAGAATGAAGGAGAATAGCCATTACTTGAAGTTGTAATAAATCACTGAAAGACTTATATGCCATTGACAGTGGTGCTGGATGACGACCGCACTGCAGCATCAGAGATTTCAGACTCAACCCGTGGCCAGAGCCTAGAGTCAATTCCTTCAGCCTATACCAATGGGTCCAACAGTCCCTTGCACAATAGTATGTTCCTTTACTTTTGTTTTGGGAAAGACACACAGTTCTTTAGGCTTTCGAGCTTCTGTGTAATAATCATGGAAATATTAGGGGTTGTGTGTTGTATACGTTATGTATACAATAACCGTTTTCTATCTGAGTTCAATGGGGCCAAACATGTTTCTATTATCGTCAGCATTATCATGATTTTTATGTTTGGCTTCATTGTTATTAGTGTTGAGGTTATTACTGGTAATAGTATTTTTGTTATCACTATCATGAATAGTTAAGTGTATATACTTTGATTTCACGTAATTCATTAGTTACACATCAATTTTAGGCCACACACACATCACTTTCAAGAGCTAATTCATATGTCACAAACTAGGGAAAGTGAAAACCTTTATCTGAATTATTCACCACATTTAACTGATTCAGCATATGTGTCAAGAATACAATGCCATACCCACTGTAATAAAAGTTCATCTATTGCCTTTACACATAGATGACTCTACAAGTGCTAAGGGAACAAAGAGTTAGTTTTTACCTTACCTGTCTTACCTGTTTACCCTTTTCCTTGATAATTTGAAAGCTTCATTTGTGTTATTGTCTTTTAATATTATTAATATTTTAATAACAATTTAATAACCATATCAATAAGAATAACAACAATATCAATATTAATAGTATTAGAGAGAAAAACATTTCCCCACATATTCAAGGAATGGGGAAGTCAGGTGCAGTCACTAGGGCCTACTGATAGACTCCTTGGTGGCTGAGTACATGTGGAGCCATCTGTATGTAATAAAAATCACAAAAAAGTACAGGGGACAGTACATAAACCTTTCGTTATTGGGTTAAGCATGAGGTTTATAATTGTCAATGTAAATTATGTAGCATCAGAGAAATAATATTTCCAGGTTTAGAGCCAGACATGTCACCAGATGAACAGGAAGAGAAAGCGCGACTGATATCACAGGTACTGGAGCTGCAGAACACCCTTGATGGTAAGTACAGAAATTAACTAACTCAGACTGGTAGAATATTTGATCTTCATTGACTTGTAATAAAATGTGCATTTGAGGTTGAGAGATATATGGGCCTATTTGTAGTTGCGAAAGTATTACTTGTTATGGTTTGAAATTTCTTTATTTCCAAATGAAAATTAGTCCTGGAGGTCAAATTCATTATTTAATGAAATTATTATATGTTCTGGGCCTTTATGATCTAGAGAAATATTTGAAAGTAATAGTTTTGATTGTTTTTATGGAAAACTATTTTAAAAAGAAACTAGAGAAGCAGAAACAAATTAGTTGGAAATTTTCAATCCATGAAAACAAAATAGTAGTTTGTAGTGTATCACAGGAATCTCATTAACCAATTTAAATTGTGATCTAGATGAATCTACATGTCCTAAATCATCTTCCCAAACATAGTTATATCCTTTGTTGATGTGATGTTACCTCTTTCCTTTCCTCACCATCTTTTGTAGTAAAGAAAATTGAGATATATGGGAAACAATAAGGAGTCTAGGCTGTAGCTACCAAATTCCATGCCCTTCACTGGGGGTGCAAACAAGAAAGGGTCCCCTGATTGACAAAGGAGGCAGATGCTCATTCTTGTAAAGGCTATCTTTACCCTTGTTGTTAGAATTAGAAAGGCGGCCCTCTTTTAGTCAAAATCTGAAAAAAGTGGCACCTCTACTGTGTTTTGATGTATTTCCAAATCGTAAAACATAGTTCTTTGTATGGGAACCCCAATTGAAAATTTGGTAGGGGTTTCTTCTTACTGTGCTCATGTAAGAGATGATAACTTTTTAAATTTATTATTTATTAATTTATTGAACTTATTTTGAAGTAATCCTTTTCCCTGTAATTTTCATATTAAAATAAGTATTGCATAACATTAATTTTTAAATGGTTAATCCACTATATTGTTACTATAGATTGATAATCTCTTTAAGTATATATATTTTGTATGACAGCCAAGGAAACCATCTTTCAGATCTCTCCCAGCGAGTGGATAGTGTTAAGGAGGAGAACCTGAAACTGCGATCTGAAAACCAGGTCTTGGGACAGTACATAGAAAATCTCATGTCAGCCTCCTCAGTATTCCAGTCAACATCACCCAAAACTAAGAAAAAGTAAGAAGATATATTCATTGGTAGAACTCTTACACTAATTCTCATTCACTGACACTGTCATTCTGACTCTTAACTCTCACTCTTACTATCAGTCACACTCCTACTCTTACTCTCACTCTTAAACTTATTCTCATCCTTGTATTTTTTCTTTGTCCCTCCCTCCTTTTGTCATGCTCATTCTTGCTGTCTCTCTCACAGACTTAATCTTATCCTCTGTGTCATACCCATTCTCACTTTATCTTGCTTATTGCTTCTGACACTTACTCTCACGCTATTTCTCTGCTATCACACTCAAGCTCAGCTGTTACTTTCTCATCCTCCTTAATTATTTTCTTATTCAGCTGTACATACTTTTTGTCTTCTACTACACCTTTTTTCTTCTTCTATTTCTTCTTCAGTAATCAGTTTGAATTTAAAGTATAGAAAAGTAGTTTATTTGACAGTTCTTGAGGTTAAACCAAGAATCCTTTTTTTTCCACATTTTCTTGAGATTTGAAGGCAGGTTCACAAAAATGGTTGAATACAGAGGTAGTTCAGACATAAATGAAGGGACACTGAAATTGATTGAGCAAAATTACCTAACCTTTCACTAGATGCAGAAGTGCATGGGAAAAGTGTTTTTATCAGATAAAGAAAAAATGCAACTGAAGTGTTATATTTTATGTTCACTAGCTTAATCCATGCCACCAGGAAAATGTTGTGTTCATTGTAGTATTGTTTTGTGAAGTGTCTCTGAAAATAGATGGCTTCACAAGTGCTTAGCCATAAAGGAGTCAATTAGTAGGCCTTATGACCTCATCTGACTTTATTTTTTTACTAATGAATCAATATCATTGTTGTTATTATTATTAAAGACATTGTAAGCATTATGATATTACTGATATTACTAACAACAATACAAGAAAATATTTCCAAAAATCAAGGAAAAGGTGACATAGGTCAATTGGTGATTTAGTATTTGGGGAGTCCTCTATATATAAAGACAATTCATAAATTAAACTCAGCGGATGTAGCATATTATCCCCGGCTGTTTTTGGGTTTATTATTGAAAAGGGTAGAGCTTATTATATTTGAAAAAGAACAATTAAGTTATTGATATTTCTATGTAGAAAAGGCTAGTGGACTAAATGCTAAAGGTTTAGAGTACTGAGAATATGCTGACTTTGCAAATTTTGCCATGACATAAAGGGAGTTTGTGTTTCAGTTTTTATGAGGGATATGTTTGTGCACACGTTTTTTTCTCCAGAACATGAGTAAAAGTAAGTTTCTTCTGTCACATTCACATGTGTTGCATTAATTTTATTTAAATGTACATACTTTATAATATCATATAGTAGATATATGAACAGATGGCATTGTGAATCCACATTTTTCAAGAGAGTCTACATACTACATGCAACTTTCTTTGATGCTGTTGAGGTTTTGTTTCCTCGTTTTGAGATATTTAAATTGTTGCTTATATTTCTTGAAAGGGAGCATAATCACCATTTCCTTGCAGTAAACAGTGGCGCCAGTTTGAAGCTTAAGATTTCTACAGATAATTATAGGAGGTTGGTGAAGGTAATGAGGTGTCTGTGCTTCTCTCAGAGCCATTTTGTTTGAGCTTTTTTTGGCAAGTCCAGCATAGCAGTTGAATCCCAGTGATCATTTTTTGACTCACCCAATGGCAGACCTGAGTTACTATCAAGCGGCACAGTCCCCTGGCATGCTCACCATAACCTGTCAAAAGCATGTAGCAGCACTTGATGTTTATTTTAATATGCAGCTACATTCAGGTCTGCCACTTTTGGTAATTCCAAACATCACTCTAGCTTCCCAATGTCTCACTAGCCAACTGTATTTTATTGTTTTCCTCCTCCCATGCTCACATATATTGTAGTCTCCCCATATACTAGTGTGCCAGACACTTCCCCATTTGGAATAGTTACACATTAGCTCTGAAAGTGGTGATTGTGTCAGTTTCCATTAGAGGATATTTTTGGTATAGTTCAGTCCACTTATATTTGGCACATATCTCGTTGGAATCTCCCAGATGTGCTTTTGTTTGGTGATATTGTTATATTCCAGTCTTTCAGTGAGTAAATTATAATGGTGTAATACAGTAAGTTACAAAATGATTCTTTCAGAATGTTATCATGTAAATTCAGCCACTGCCTTCACCTTGAAATATGAAATGATGCTAATTTTTATTTATTTAATTAAAGCTTGATGCTTGAGTGATAATTTGTTTTGTTTTTTTGTTAAGCTTCCTTCTGCTGATACAGGAAATAATTGAACATGATTTTTTTTTCATATGCTTTTTAAAGGCCAGCCATATGTTCAGATAAGTCATGTGAGTGAAAATATTGTTTGTTTATTTATGCTGCAGTAATTTAATGTTTTTTTATTATTATTATTATTACTTCAGCTAAGTGGAACAAAATCCTTTTGTTTCAGTAAAGAAACAAGAATACCTGTATTACTGGGTTTAATAATTACAGATTAACATTGGGTGGGGGGTGTCACAATGATAAGAAAGTTAATGTTTGTTGTTCACATACATAGTTGTTGCCCAAGTATTAGTTCTTTTATTGAATTTGAATAATGCTTTAAGGAAATTTTCAGTCTGCTAACATTTATGCAGATTAAGAATATATTAGTAAGAATATATAATTGCAATGATATGTGATATATGTATACATTGTAATGTTTGTATTTATTATGTTCTAGGTTAAAGTTGATGTTAGACTGTCATGGGAGACCAATATGGAATACATTATGATAATAATGTACCCCTCATAACAAATGATAAAGCTGCACCTCTGCCTACTGTATATATTTTTTTTTTTTCTTTTTTTCTTTTTGAATAATGTACTACTCAAGTAGGCTGTTTAGGAATATTTTCCTAAAGAGCCCTCTGGAATATTTTCCTAAATTGACTAAGGATTGTAGATTTTTGGCAGCAAAATAATGGGAAAGATATCATATAACCTGAATGTAAAGCACAGTATGAGGCATTTATGGTAGTTCATTATGACATTCTAAAGAGAGAATTAGAAATACTTCCAATCTTTAAACCATATCATATATCATGGATAATACTGTATACTTTAGTATGTCTTACTTTAGACAGTGTTGATATAGCTTTGAATGTTCTTCCCATATTTTTAGAATAAAGCAAGAGTCAGATTAACATTTGCCTTAATATTGCAGTTTTTTATTAGGGGGAATGGAAGAGATATTAATAACTAAAATCATGTTTTAATATTTATTCCTCATTCTACAAATTTATTGGACAAAGTATAGCTGTCTTTTTGTTTTCTGGACTAGCAAACAAATTCTGTACAAAAAAGTTCTTGTATTCATTATAGATTCAAATGACCATGCCTTTTTTTGTACAGGCTAGAAGAGGTGTACTATAGGAAAGTTTTCACTATGGTATTTATTTATACTTTTTATTGTTAAATACAGATTTTATCTCTTTTCTAGATCATATATATTTTTCAGCCTTTTTCATTATACATTAACTGTTATCTACTTTGTTAGTTTTTAGTTATTGACTAGATTATTATCAAACAATCTTTCGTGGGAAAAAAAGAAAAGAAAAGAAAAAAAAAAACCTTTTGAATGGAAGTACAAAAGAATACATGTCTTGTTATATTATTTTGAGTTTAGAAATAAAGTAAAAATATTAGGAGCTGCACTTCATGAAGAGTTAAGTAAAACTGAAGCCATATGTACTCAACTGAGCTCACTTATGAGACCACAGAGATACTGCAACCTCTTAAAATCTTAAGGCAAGAGAGAGGAGACCGTTGCACACATACACTTTCCAGATGTGTACCATCTCCAAATTACTTTGCTTTGTCTTGTTTGTTTTTTTTTATCATTGTTAATTATTATTATTCTATTGCCTTTCACTAGTCAGATGTGTAACTGTGAAAGATATTGTATATCCAGGTTCTAAATTTAAGGGAGATCAGCTGAACATTGTCCTAAGGTTAAGAAGATATATTTATTTTATTATACACCATAAGATTGTCTACTTAAAGGAAACAGAAAGTATAGAAAAGCTTGTTTCAGTTCGTAACCTATTTTTATATTGTAACACCTCATGAAATAAGTTTATTCCTTTTTTTTTAGATTCCTAATAGTGTGTGTTACAAAAATAGTAACAGTTCAGTTTTTGTTGTTGATTTTCCACAGTTTGTATATTATTTTCCACTGTCTTTTGGTTGTATTTTCTATGAATTATTCAGATTTGTTTTGTTTTTGTTCTCCGCAGGGCTACGTAACTTGTTACACCCAAGATAAATGGTAAGTTATAGCATTCATGAATTTAGTTATCATGCACTTTTATGAAGTACTTTTATTTTTATTTATTTTTTAAAGATTTTGTATAGTTTGATTTGTTTTACTGTTTTATCTAATGCAGATTTAGTATGAATAGTTGCTGCTTTCATAACAATTTAACATTTAGAAGAAGAAAAGAAGGAAAAAAATAATGGCTGTATTAGCTAGTGCTTTTAGTGCTTAGGAAAGCAAATTCCAAAGTTTTGTTTATTAAATTTGGATAGTTTTAACATTCTTTTTTACAGTTTGTGGGGAAAAGAAAATAAGTCAAGGTTGTGCTCAAGTATTTTAAGCATGGAACATTGAGATCAAACTACTGCAGCTGCAAACAGAATTAAATTTGTAGAATACATGCTTTGCATTTCTGAACAGTTTTTGTAATTAGAGGGAGAGACTTGGCTTCATGATGTTTTTTTTATTTTCATTTAAATTGCAATAATAACCCATAGATGCTTTATGCACTCCTGAACAATCTTCTTACATCAGGTAGTGGTAGAGAAGTTCACATATTCCCAGCTGATATTTTGATTAACCAGTCTACTTTGTTTCAGATCTGAACGCCTGCTTTAGCTTCGTGCAAGGTTGATGCATCACTGCTGAGCCCCATCGCTGGTTATTACAACTTTTTCCTTGAAAATTTTCAAAGTGTTAGAGTGACAATTTGGTTTCCTGTGGAAATTATATGTATCACAAAACTATGTATGTGTAATATATATATAATATATATCAGTCTTTTTTTTTTCTTCTTTTTTTCACATTTTAGTGGATCAATTTGATTTAATGTTCTTGAGATGCCAGGAGTGTGTGATTTTTATATATAGGAATATTGCAAAATAATTCATTAGATGCTTGCACTTATCAGCAGAGGAATGAATCTTAAGAAGGCAGGTAGACTTCATACTTTACTTTCTCTCTATCTCACTCTCCAGTTTTGAAATGAAAAAGGTGGTAAAGTTATTATTGGCAGCACTCGTTGCCAACATATCAGTGGTTTTACAGTAAGGTTTTTTAAATGCTAGTCGTGGTAAGGATTGCATTGCATGGTAATGCACAATATTATAATTGTATTCTTTAAGGGACAAGAAGTACCTTAATGCAATTTTTTTGAGTTGATTGAAGGAGGATGCAGAAGAGAAAATGATAAAATTAACTTTCCTGTCAGAGAAGAGACTGGGAGATTTGAAATGAAGTACCATGGTAATTATATTTACATGTGTCAGTCAAAAGGAATACTGCATTTTCATCAGTTCACTTTATAGTTTGTAGTTCTAGCAATATACTTGATTTATATGCTGTGTTCCTTTATGATCAGATTATATATGTTACTTGTTTTACAGTATTTGTTGATCAATTTGTGGTATTTTCTATATGTACCATAAATATTATGCAATAAAAAAGAAAAAGATAAAGAGATGCATTCAAGATTATTCTGATAAAAAAGAAAGATATTAATTTGCTGTAATGTCTAGAAATTGTATATATATATTTTCTTTCTTTTTCTTTTCTTATTCTTTTTCTCTTTTTCTTCATCTCAGATTGAAATTGTTGTAGAATATATATATATATATATTTTTAACCACTTCATCAGTCCTATAATGACAGATTTAAACATTTATATTCATAGGATGGGAACAGGAAAGAACGTTATTGTAGATAATAGTATTTCACGTATGAAGATTTTTGTCAGCCCTGAAGATGATGAGATACATTTAAGGAAAAGTCTTCTCTTCCCTTGCTGAAAACATAAACATTTGAAAAACAATAAAAGGCAAGACAGATGAACTTGAACTGATGATTATTATATATGTAAATGATTTGTATATGATAAACAAAAATTATTTCCTTTGAAGGTTCAAATCTTGTGTTCTAGTCGTTTTGAAACCAGATTATAGATACTTCAGCATTAACAGTTGAGTTGAGATAGCATTTTTGTTACAAAACTAACTTTTTAATCCTCTGTCATTGTTACATTCAGTTGAGAGATAGC
>NC_051387.1:10250648-10253068 GCF_015228065.2 Penaeus monodon
CCCTTGTAATTTCAAGTCTTTTCAAGCTACAAACCCCATTACAGATGTTACAGTAACTGACTAGAATAATGCTGCACCAAGCAAAGCAATGGCCTCCATACTTTGCACTTTAGCAGACGTAAGGAAACCTCCACCACACATTTTCAGGCAAGAGAGAGTTTGGAGAGGTTTTTCACATACTTATCAAATATAAGGAGAACCTATAAGCTCTATCATGTCAGAGGATATGTGGTGGAGTTTTTTTGGGCCTGTGCTTAAGCGGGTTTTGAGTCACTGCAAGAGCCCTTCCGGAAAATGTAATTTTGCCATTATCGTTCTCTTTCTGAGGCTGATTTACACTCCCGTGTGCGTTTTCTTGATTCCTTTTTAGTGTCATGTGTATTCTGACAAAATAAGGCTTGGTCTGGTTCTTTATTTAATACTGAAAACTCTTATGTTGTCAAAATTTGTGTGCTAGAGGTTAGTTGACCATTGCTGGAGCATAAAGTGTCGAGGCCATAATATCACACAGTGGATACATAGAACAGCAGATTTTGTTGGCTTACTGGTATTATAAATATTTATATGACACCTGTATGTTCACTATCACCCTCGAAACACTTAGGAGACTATAGCCTCTGTGTTGCCTTACTTAAGATTGTAAACTATCTATTATGGATCACAGTACCTATAAAATGAATTTAGATATAACATAGCCAGCATGATTACTATGAAAAGTACCATCATTTTGAGATACTTTGGTGGTCTTCTAAATAATTGCTGTCTTTCCTTAAAGTTGGTTTTTTTATGCCTAATGTTTCATGCTTCTTTATGACCATTACATTATTTTTTCTTCTTTCTCCTCCTGTTCCTGTTATCTCAAGGAAATCTTTCACTTTTCAATAAGGATTTGTATGCACAATGTCATATTCTGGGGAAAGAATAGGAAATTTGGTTGAATGGAACTTGACATGTAGTACCAGAATTGATATATTTACACCCATTACATCCTCTTCACAACCAAGAAGAGACAGGAACTACAGCAGTATATTTGACTCAGGGAGAGGAGGGGTTGCATGGGATATGAGGAGGGTGTGGTGGGTGTGGCTGGAGGAAACTTGCCATGCAGTGTCAGACTTACTGGTTGCCTCTACACAGCTCTTTTTCACATCAAAAAGGATATGAAAAAACGAATAGCATGTTTTGATAGTGCATAAGAGGCAAATAGGACTATGTGGCTAATAGAGCAGGAAATGTTAATGTAAAAGCCATGAAGTTTATGACAAGCAATTCCAGCCAAGTGTCTGGCATTATAAAATAATTAAAGCAACAAGCATTCAGTTATATTCAGTACGGCTAACAACTAAATTTGTTTTACTGAGAATGTATGTGCACCATCCACTGGTTTTATTATGTTAAATTTGCTTAAACATTAGTTTCCAAAAATGCCAAATGAAACAAGAATTCAGTTACTGGGCCTGTTTGACCTATATTATAAGATATCACTGCACCCTATCTTTATGATAGCCCCATCCCCTCCCTTTTTTTTTTTTTTTTTTTTTGAATTCAGTTACTGGGCCTGTTTGACCTATATTATAAGATATCACTGCACCCTATCTTTATGATAGCCCCATCCCCTCCCTTTTTTTTTTTTTTTGCATACTAGTTACAAATGGCACACCTCACATTTAATGGATAGTGTTGTACACACACACAATACAGTCAGTTGTGATTTGTTATTGAAGGCCTGGCTGTCTTGAAGTAATATTGCCTAGGATAGACAATATGCTACCTGAATATCCTTTTAGTTATTAGAACCAAGGTTTGCCCTTTTATTTTATGAAACTTTTGTATGAACATATTTTGTCTTTATTTTGCAAAATCTAAATAAATTGGCAGTAGTCACCCTCCGCATCCCCTTCACTTCATTATTTTTCTCATGAGGTAGCAGACCACTTCACTTCTGTTAATCTTTTTGAAAACATATCAATAGATTGTTTTTTATACCTCATACATGCTGATAAGAAATGCCTTATTGTTTCAGAACAAGATGAGCAGCATTTCAAGTTACCAGGATGACAACAGCATACCTCTGGTGGATGATGACCCATCAGTAGTTGAAAGAAGTTTGGTAGTATTTAGTTATATTGAAAGAGATGTATGTTACTGATATGTATAGTTTAACATTATAATAGAAAAGTATTTTAAGTGTAAATGAATTTTTAAAAGATTTATTGTGTTTTATATATGTAGATGTACTGAATTTACAGATATAATCATACCAGCATAGTGATATAATTTAAAATTAATACATTTAAAGGTACAATATATTCCAATACATACATTGCCTATGCATATACCTTAAATTATAAGAATAAGAGAATGCCATACTTGAGTTGTATAAATCAGAAAGACTTATATGCCTTGACAGGGTGGGTGGC
>NC_051387.1:10255668-10268168 GCF_015228065.2 Penaeus monodon
AGGTGAATGTTTTTATATTGTCGCAACATGACTCTTAATACTCGATGAGTGTTTGGCAGAGTTACCCACAGCTATCCATTTTCTTTTATAGGTTGGGCATGGCCTTTCCATAACAGCAGGCTTTCGTACGGTAAGGACTTCGTTTTCGGTTTCAGCTTTGATTTATAATGGCTTTATCACCTAAGCTGCTCAATTTTATTAGTGGCTTATTGTATGTAGCGAGTTTTTTTTTCTACGGAAATGTGATATTTGGAAGCTATTAGTCTAAACGTTTACAGAACGTTTTTTGCGAGAGTGCAACGTTCTTCCAGCGTGTTTTCCTAAAAGCAGAGTGCGGTAAAACCATGTGGCACTCAACTGCAGGGCACTGTAACCTTGTCTTTATTATTGGCATTTCGTCTGGCGCTCTTCTCACGGTTGTTTTTTAATTGTTTGTGTGATTTATTCCTTTCTACAAGACTGTGACAGTATTGTGTTTTTCCATAGAATGGGAAGCGAGTACAAGATACTTGTTCAGTAATACAAGAAAAAAAAAAATGTTACTGTCATATATTGGCCAAACCCACTTGAAGCTTATTGCATCCTGTGGAGGATGGCTAATCCTAAGTCCATCCCTTATTGTCAAATCCTACACCTTCAGTACTTCAGCAAAATACAGCAAACTACCCCATGTATATTCTGGCAAGATAGAGCTTATTGGACTGGTTCCTTATTTGATGATGAATCATTAAATAATGTCTGCAAGTTCAATAATTCTGTCTTTCCCGAATATGGTGGATGGAGAGTTTGTTGGCCTTTGCTGATGAATGCCAGTAGTAATAGACTTTTTCTAACACTTGTTCACTATTATACCTAATAGATGGTGATTTCCTTAAAGAATTCATATAAGGATACATGGTTTGCAGATGTCAATACTTGTTATGTCTTTATTTTACTATTTTGAAAATTGATGATTTATATTGTTATCTAGCTGTACCCTTAAACCTCTGTAAATAACAGTATGAAGTGGCTAGTCTTGCTGTATAGTTTTATGTATATGTATTACCTATTGGTATTGTTTTGTCTTTGTGATTATATATATATATATATATATATATATGTATATATATATATATATATGTATATATATATATGTATATATATATATATATATATATATATATATATATATATATATATATATATATATATATATATGAAATATACACACATACATACATACATATATATATATACACACACACACACACACACACACACACACACACACACACACACACACACACACACACACACACATATATATATATAATATATATATATATATATATATATATATATATATATATATATATATATATATATATATATATATATATATATATATATATATATGTATATATATATATATATATATATATATATATATATATATATATATATATATATATATATATATTTATATATATTTATATATATACACACATATACATATACATATACATACACACACACATACATGTGATCTTCCATATCTTTGGATGAAGTAAATGATCTTGTATGTGTAATAAAACAAAAATATTATTTAGATGCTGTGTAATCCATATTCCAATTATCATGTTTTTAAGTTTACCTTGAGCATATCAGATTCCTTTCCCAGTTATTTTTTTACACATTTGTTGTCAAGAATTACTTGATGATTGTGAGTTGATATATCAGGATGAGTATGTTCAAGTAAAACTTCAGGAAATGTTCAGTAGCATGCTTTTTTATTATTATTATCAGCACAAACAATATCTGTCAAATATCTTCAAAGTATCCTTTTGTACATGAATGAATTCTAAATACAAGTAGCCTATGCATTATCCATAAAGACAAGGCAAGATACATTGTAAAAAAAATCATAAAATGAGTATTTATGTCATTTAAGCTAAGAGTAGTACTGTTCTTCATACTAAGTTTAATATTATTTTTTTTAGAAATTAGAAGAATGTTTATGAAGGAATATATATATATATATATATATATATATATACATATATACATATATATATATATATATATATATATATATATATATATATATATATATATATATATAATCATGTTTATTTCACAGGTAACATAGTGGCATAACTACTTTAAGGATGGAGAGCTAAGACACCAGCAATTAGAGCGATGACTTCTGCAGTTGAAGGAAAAGGAGGTGGAAGGGACATGAAGAGTGAAAGTGGCATGAAAATTGGCCAGGTTAAGCACATCAAGAAGAAATGCAGAAAGAAGGCTGGCAAGCTCCGTCCTCTGGTGCAGGCGTCCAAGAGATGTAGTCCTGTTAAGGGAGAACTCAAACCTACTAGTGAAGGATCCTTTACCAAGGAACCTGCCATTTCAGCCCAGGGAGGATCCATTCCTGCCCAAAGAGAGGTAGCTTCAATCCAGAAAGGAGCTAGTCTTAAGGATGAGGGAGCTACTCCAGCCCTAGGGGGAGCTAAGCCTGTCCAAGGAGGAGGTATTCTTGGCCATGGAGGACCCATTCCGGGTGGTGAGATTAAACGCAATAAGAAGAAATGCAAAAAGAAAGCTGGCAAGCTCCGTCCTCTGGTGCAGTTGCCCAAGCATAAACTCAGCCCTGTCAAGGGAGGAATTAAACCTGCCAGTGAAGGAGCCTTTACTAAGGAACTTGGCATTTCAACCCAGGAAGCAACCCCTTTTGTCCAGGAAGGAGCCATTCCTGTTCAAAGAGATGTAGCTCCAGCCCAGGGAGGGGCCATTCATGACAATGGAGGAGCTATTTTTGCCCTGGGCGTAGCTAATCTTAGCCAAGGAGGAGTCATTGGTGCCAAGAGTGAAGCCGTTCTTGGCCAGGGAGGACCTATTCCTGGTGGGATTAAACGCAATAAGAAGAAATGCAAAAAGAAAGTTGGAAAGGTACGTCCTCTAGTGGAGGTATCCAGGAGAGGATATGGCCCTACCGAGAGTGGAGCCATTCCTGCCCAAGGAGGAGCCATTCCTGCCCAAGGAGGAGCCATTCCTGCCCAAGGAGGAGCCATTCCTGCCCAGGGAGGAACCATTCCTACCCAGGGAAGAACCATTGCTACCGAGAAAAGAGCCATTCCTGCCCTGGGAGGAGTTATACCTACCCAGAGAGGAGCCATTCCTGCCCAGGAAGGAGCCATATCTGCCAAGGTTATAGCCATGCCTACCCATGGAGAAGCCATATCAGCCTCAGTTGCAGCCAAATCTGTCCAGGGAGGAGCCATTCCCAGCAAGGTTGGATTCAAACCTGAGAAAAAGTCAAGTGTCACACAAAAGGGTAAAAGAGACAGTGTTACCCAGGTCTCGGGAAAAAATCTTTCACTCAAGAGGAAAAAGTTGAAGAACTCCAAAGATCAAGTAAGCATGATATTATTTCTTTGTGATATATTCTTTTTTTTTTTTTTTTTTTTTTTTTTTTTTTTTTTTTTTTTTTTTTTTTTTTTTTTTTTTTTTTTTTTTTTTTTTTTGATAATGAATAAGAAAACAAAAAATTAAAGATCACCTGTGTGTGGGAGACCATTTTTCCCCCCAAGTTATTTGCCATTTTTTGGAATAGTTGGTCCAAACACTCATTTTCCCTTCCAAACACAGATGACTCTAGAGGGAGACCTGTTGGAGGAATATTTGAGGCGGGTGGAAAAGAGGAATGAGCGCACTCTGTATGTCAAAGTACCTTCACCAGTTGATATAAATAATACCAAGATCCTAAGTCCTTTGTTTGATGATGCAGCTTCCACACGGTTTCCACAGCACAAGATGTAAGTGGTTTTTGTCAATATATTCATTTGGTTTGGGCTACCTGTGATTAATGTTTACATCAGAAGAATCTATAGTTAATTCAATATTATTGTCTATACTTCTTGTCTCTTTTTTTAACAAATTAATTTGACACTATTTTACCTTGGCTTATTATTATATTTTGTTTCAGGTATGGATATTGTTACATTGAGTATGAATCCCAGGAAAAGGCTGAGAAAATGAAGCCTATATTAGAAGAAATAGAGATACTTGGGAGAAGATGCGAAGTGGACTTTGTTGGAGTAAAATCTAAGAATTATATTCCTCCCAAAGTCTTATGTGTTTACCCTAAAGAGTAAGTTCATACCAAAGCTCTTTGGTTGAAACTTAATTCCCTACTTTTTCAGATGATAATATGGCCACTGGTCATGGTATGAAATAAAAGAAAAATACAATTGATATACATGTATTGCTTTATAGTTTTGTGACACATAAAAAAATATTGTAGGTACTTGAGGTAATGTTCAGGCTGTCACTGGAGTAACAAAAAGATTAACATAATCCTGAATTGTTTTCCCTTTTATACCCTGTAACAAGGTAGAGTGAAAACTAAACATGCAGTAAGCTCTAATAAACCATTTTATGTGACATGTTATATTGGATGTTATTTTAATGAAATAGTCACCAGACAGGCAATGATTTCATGAGACATGTAGCCTTTAACTTTTAAAACTGTCATGATTACTTAATTTTATCATCCTTAATCTGTGATAATAATTATTCAGTGTCTTTTTTCTAGTAATGATGAGTCTACAAAATGCTTTACAAGGAACATTTTCCTAGTCATGTCTATGCCTAAGCATGGTTTTATGTGTAATTGCTTTCTTCTCAACCACCCAAACCTTCATTATTCTTCCTTCTCTTCCTTCTATTCTCCTCCTCCTCCTCCTCCTCCTCCTCCTCCTCCTCCTCCTCCTCCTCCTCCTCCCTCCTCCTCCTCCCTCCCTCCTTCCTCCCTCCTTCCTCCCTCCTCCTTCTCCTTTCTCCCTCCTTCCTCCCTCTTCCTCCCTCCTCCTCCCTCCTCCTCCTCCTCCTTCTCCTCCTCCTCCTCCTCCTCCTCCTCCTCCTCCTCCTCCTACTCCTCCTCTTCCTCCTCCTCCTCCATCCTCTTCTATTTACTTGTCAAATGATTTTAATTATTTTACTTATTTTTTGAATAATATTTTAACTTGTAAATATGAATTGCAGGTTATTTCTAGATGGCTTGCCTCCAGACACAACATATGAAGACCTGAGGTCAGCCTTCAATACAGCCCAAATTATCCAGACCAAGAAATTTCTCAAAAAAGGGTTAGTGCATATTCTTGTGATATTGATGGATATATAACTTTATATACACGGCATTAAACACTATCATAGTAGGACCAAAATTATGTTTTGAATTCACCTCATCGTATCTAGAAAAAACTGAAATAGATGGTACAGCTGGCTAAATAAATTTGCAGCCACCCTAAAAATTATCGAGCCTGGATTTTATCTGGTAACACTAGGGCATTCAAATATAACAGTATAAACTCTCCTTGTTTAAATTTATGTAAAAAAAAGTCTAAGCAAATTCATATATATTAGTATTTGAAATGAAATGCAGATATTCCATGCCTTTATTTCTTGTTCCAATTTTAATGCCCTCAGCTATACTTTTTACAGCTTACACTCACTAAAGGATGAATGTTCTAAACTAATGGTAATAATAATTAAAACAAATTAGATAAATACATAGATATATGATATAATAATCTGTAGCCCATATTTTCCATTATAATTATCTGTAATTCTAACCAGAAAAAACTTTTTACATAAGATCACTGACTCTGGGACACAGAACTTTCCTTTCTAACCACTATTTGCCAGTTACAGAACATTCTGGATTTACAATCACTAGTTCTTGGACAGAGAGCTTCAACCTTTTATTACAGGAATATGGTTGGAGATATTGTTTTGAATACCATTTACAATATGATCCTAAGCATAGTGTCTAATAACATGATAAAAATGGTTGCAGTGATGCTTGTCATATTTCAGTGTAACAAAAATTACATTGATGATTTATCTTCCTTTTCAGTAATGCGTACATAAAGTACAAAAGAAAAGAGGAAGCAGAAAAGGTATTTAGAGAACAGGGTGGTCTTAGAATCAATGGACGGGAGGTTATGGTGTTGTATGTGAAAGCCTGTCCCAGTGAACAATCAACTGACCCAGAAGCAAAGCGAAGGAAGGTGAGCATTGGTACATTTCTCATGAAATAATACTCTTTGGTTATATTTTTTGTAACTTTTTTTTCTGTTTTTAATGTTAATATTTAGATTGAAATTTCAAGATCATAAGGGTATCTCCATTTTTAGAATGTCAAGCCAGACAAAGGTACCATTATTACATAAAAAACACAACCACCACAATAGCCAGATCACATAGATATTTTAGATTCCACCTCAAAACAGACTCTAATAAATGCTAATGATACCAATAAATGCTCCATTTTTGCAGGGTGATGATACAGCCAAGAGAAAACAAGATCTCAAAGATTTGTAGAGATACGATAATGATTAAGGCTGACATTTTTTTTCGCATATCAATAGGGATTAAAGTGAGAGAATCCCTTGTGACAAATGTCTCTCCTTTAACTGGAGAAAAATTAACAATACATCTGTAAGATGGATGATTACTGTACAATGCACTAGCAGAGGTGCTGAGAAACAGCTAGCAAACTAAAATATATATATTGAATAGGTTTTTTTTTTTGCAATGTTGTTGGTTATTTGTTAAAGATCATTTTTTTAAAGAATTAAGAGAGAATATGTGATGTGTTTATATTATGTGGGTTTACAGACTTTGTTACTTTCTTTTCCTAAAAAATAAAAGATTGTCATTAGATTGTTTAATTTTTTTCTTTATATTATATATTATATAATTAGGTTAAGTAAATGGAGGAATCAATTTTAGTGGTCCCTATATATATGAATTCAGAAGTAAAATTTAGAAATTACAATGAGCTGATAGTAAAATAATAATGATAAGAGGATAATAATGCTATATATATATAATAATGTTTCTGAGTGGATGAGGGACCTTTAGTAACTAATGTAAACAGGCTGTTTGGAAAGAACATTTAGACTGATTCTTAAGGGATCTGTCTCCAGCATCTGATTTCTTTCACACAGTAATATAAATATACTTTGTCTACTTATTTTTCCCCCCAATAATTTTTTAAAATTCTTACTAGACTTTTCTCTCGAGCTCAAGCAAAAATAGGTCCTCCAATTGTAGAGAGGAACAAATCAAAGGGTAAAAATGTAGCTTCCAGCCACAAGTTTCATACCTCTGTCACTCCAAGCAAACTACGAAGTGTCAGGTCACTTAAACCCAAAAAAAGGAAAAGACAGAACCACATTACCCAACTGTTACTAAAACAGTGTTATATTTACCACATTGTATAGTTTTTTGAAACTCAGAGCTGTTCACTGCAAATAAAATTAATTAATATTAATTAATTATACAATATAATTATCATATTGTGCAGATCCCAAAAGTCAAGAAGTCATCAGAAAAGGTTTTTATATAAAAGAGAGAAATATTACAGTTGTGTTCAAATCTTGGTTTATATATTTTTGTGTTGCCAATGTTGTTTCTTATTGGTGATTATACTATAATCAATATTCTGCATTGTTGTTGCTATTATTATTTTCATTATCATTTTCATTATTGTTATTATTATTGTTGCTATCAGTTTAATTATTGGCTACTGTAATCATTATTGATGCTATTGCTATTACTGTTATTGCTGTTATTATTATCAGTGTTATATCATCTTACCTTCTGGTGTTAGTTGTGTTCTTTTAAAGCCATTATGTGTGTTGTTATTGATTTTAGTATAATCCTTTTCAATGATATTCTCAAATCTATTGTAGGTATTACAATTTTCATAATTTTCATCATAATTTTCATCACTGTATCTATCAGTTTTGTTATTACTGACCATTATTGTAAGCATCATTATTGATATTGTTATAATCATTATACCTTCTTGGCTTTAGTTCTATTAAATTCTTTCTTTTTCATTGACAAATAAAATGATATTGTGCTGGATATGACACTCCCGTTTGTAATTGGAAAATTCTGTTCTCTTCAATTCTTTTCTTTCTTTTCTAACCTTTCCTTATCACAATGAATTCAGTCGTAAGTAGTATTAGTAGAAATGCAGTAACACACTAAGAAAAAATGTTAAAATAGGTAAAATTATCAAGTGTCCATTGTTGTGGACGTTTTTTCACATTAATGCTTTACTTCCTTTAGCATTTCATATTATTGATGTAGTAAAATCTGGAGTATGCTCATATAAGGAATATAATCACAATGGTCATCCTTATAGATTTTCTGCCAGAGGGATTTTAATAATAATGATAATGATGATGATAGTAATAATAATAATAATGATGATAATAACAATACTACCACTACTAATAATATCAATAATAATAATGTTAATGAAGAGGGTAATAAGGATAATATTAAAAGTAATATCAATAACATAATGATAATGATAATGATGATAATGACAACAATGACAATGATAACTAATAATAATAATGATAATAATAATGGTAACTTTAATAACAATGATAGTGCTATAATGATAATAATAATGATAATAACAACAATAATAATAATAGTAATGATAATGATAATGTTGATAATAATAATAATAATAATAAAAATAGTGATAATTATAATAATTATTATTATTAGTAATTATCATTATTATTATTAATATTATTATTATTATTATTATTATTATATAGTAATGATAATAATAATAATAGTAATATTAACAACAACAATAATAATAATAATAATATTAACAACAATAATAACAATAATAATAATGATAATGATAAAAATAATAATAATAATATCATTATTATTGTTATATAGTGATAATAATTATAGTATTAATAATAATAGTAATAACAATAAAATAAATAATACTAACAATGTTAATGATAGTAGTAATAATGATAATAATGATAATGATAATAACAATAAAATAGTAACAACAATAATAACAGTAATGATAACAATATTCAGAATGCAAAAAAAAATATACATAAAGAAATAACAACAATACTACTACTACTACCATTAATAATAATAATAATAACATCAACAATACAATACAACACAAAAGAAATTATAATAAGAGAATATGATAATAAAAAAGTGATAATGATAACAAAAAGAATAGCATATAATAATAAATTTATTCCTTTACCTAATTGAATGAGAATCGAACGCGGTCATTTTGAACGAAAGATGAGAGCCGTATTGAGTGAGCTACCGTGGCTCTATTAAATGAATAGTTATTTAATAAATTTAAAGTACAAAGTCCTTGTGGATAAGGAGTATGCGTGTGTGTGTGTGTGTGTGTGTGTGTGTGTGTGTGTGTGTGTGTGTGTGTGTGTGTGTGTGTGTGTGTGTGTGTGTGTGTGTGTGTGTGTATTAGTTGATCCTTGATTTTTCCCCCAATACTAATAAATAACCAATTTTTAAATTTTAAAATTCGTGTGTGTTATTGCAGCAAATCGACTGTAAACTTGGTTTCTTAGTTTCTACACACATTATAATAATAATAATCATTATTATTATCATTATTATTATCATTATTATTATTATTATTATTATCATTACTATTATTATTATTATTATCATCATCATCATTATTATTATTATTATAATGATAATAATAATGATAATAAAAAAATAATGAAAATGATAATAATAAAATAGATTATTATCATTATCATGGTAATAATGATAATGATGATAATGATAACGATGACAGTGATAACAGTAATAATAATGATAATGCTATAATGATGATAATAATAATACTAATAGTAACAACAACAACAATAATAGTAATAATAATAATAATAACGATAAAAATAATAATGATAATAATAATAATTATTATTATTATTATTATTATTATTATTATTATTATTATTACATAGTAATAACAATAATAATAATAATATTAACAACAACAATAATAATAATATTAACAACAACAACAATAATAATAACAACAACAATAATAATAATATTAACAATAATAATAATAATGACAATGATAATAATAATAATAATAATTGTTATCATTATTATTATTATATAGTGATAATAATTATAGTAATAATAATAACAGTAATAACAATAAAATAAATAATACTAACAATGTTAATGATAGTAATAATGATAATAATAATGATAATGATCATAACAATAACACGATAATGATAATAACAATAAGATAGTAAAAATAATAATAATAACAGTAATGATAACAAGTATCAGAATGCAAAAACAAATATATACATAAAGAAAATAACAAGTTCTATATACTACTTCTACTACCATTAATAATAATAATAACAATAATAACATCAACAATACAATACAACACAAAAGAAATGATAATAAGAGAATATGATAATAAAAAATTGATAATAACAAAAAGAATAGTATATAATAATAAATTTATTCCTTTACCTAACTAACTGAATGAGAATCGAACGCGGTCCTTTTGAACGAAAGATGAGAACCGTATTGATGAGCTATCGTGGCTCTATGAAACAAAAAGTTATTTAATAAATTTAAAGTACAAAGTCCTTGTGGATAAGGAGTATGCGTGTGAGTTTGTGTGTGTGTGTGGAATATTTATTCCTTGATTTTTTCCCCAGTAATAATAACCCTGATAACAAAGACACGTGGAAAACACGTGAAAAACATGACCAGTGGACCGTGGAAAACGCCTTTTTTCACGTGAAAGCCACGGCTTTTTGCACAAACGCACCACGCGGTATGGTGGGCAAGATTTCCATGAGGTATCCACGTGCAAAATACACGTTTTTTACACAAGATCTTTGGTACGAGTTGTTCATGTGATATTTGGACTAAAAACCCACGTAAAATCCATGTGTTTTCCTAGTGATATCCACATCATTTCTCACGTCTTCAGGGTCTGGCATTTCAATTTTCTCCCGAACGGTAACGATGCAATCGACCTGAGGAAATTCAGTGTGGAGAAAATGACAATCGAATTCCCAAATTTTAACTTTTTTTTTTTTTTTTTTTTTTGACAAAATGACATGTACAGACATTTACTGCTCATAAAGACCTAGTTCAGAACAAAAACTGGCCTTGAAACTTTATCGAGCCCTTAAAAACAACCAAACCCCAACAGCATAGTGGTAACAAATAACAAATTACAGTCAGCGGCAAGCTATTTTTTTGTAACCCGGGAAGCAAAAATGAATATTACAAAGTAGCAATGATTCTTTGAAGTGAATACTTGAGTCAATTAATTATTAATGATTGAATAAGTCCCTTTAACAGCATAATCACTGTTCAAAAAACCTTCCGATTGTAAGACTATAAGGCCACTCCATACAAACAGACCTTCTCAGGCATGCATACTCAGTCCCAGTCAGAAGACATTATCGGAAGGTTTTGAGTACTGATTAGGCGGTTTATTCAGTTATTAATAATAGACTCAAGCAAGTGTGTGCGAAAAAAAAAATACAAAAAAGGACCTTTATATTTTCTCATCCCCAAGCTAGCCAAAGCCACCTCCCATCATTGGAGGATCTATAACCAATTTTTATTTTCAAAATTCGTGTGTGGTATTGCAGCAAATCGACTGTAAACTTAGTTTCTTAGTTTCTACACACATTATGATAGGAGAATTAATAATAATAATAATTATTATTATTATTATTATTGTTACGCCGGTCGCCTCGTCTCTCTGCCACCAACACAAGGCAGGCTAGGTAGACGGCGTGCTATCCACAGGGTCGTGAACACTGAACAGCTCCAAGAGGCACCGAACACCACAGCGTCCCAGAACACCAGGAGAGGAAATGCCAAGTGGCGAGGCAGGGCACGAAGTAAACACAAAATGACAGTCTTTCCTTTATTTACACAAGTTATTTACCCGTACACTTTTCCATAGGCACAATACAGCATGTCACACAGCACAATACAGCTTATAACAGGGCAACACCAGGTTTATCTCAGGTCACAAGGGCACACACAAGGTCTTCACAGGAGCAGCACCCAACTCAGTCTCTCGGCTTGTTCCTCCGCTCACAGCCAGCTGCGACATGTTTGCCCAGGTCCCTTCATGTAAACACATGTTTCGCACAGAGACAAAGACCCACTGGCGTAGCACTATCCCCCCCTATCAAGCACACGACCCGTCTGCTCTGACATATCTAAACCTGAAACAAACTACATAAAAATTTAAATAAAATCAGTTCTCAGAAACACAAAAATCTTTCATCCAGCGCGGCTTTCTTCGCTCTCGCTGGGGTCTCTCTGGAGGAGGTGTGGGCGGCGGTAGATTGGCAGTGGCACCCAGAGGGGTATCTTCTGCCCCAAGACCTGGCTCATGGTCACCATTGACGTCTTGTTGCATCGCCCTCACTGTCCAAATGCTCGTCCTCATCTCGGTCAGCGTCTGCCACGTCCTCATCGCCGCTACTGGGGCTAACGTCATCTTCTTTTTCACCATGGCCCCAGGAGTAGCTTCCTGGCCCATGGTAACGCCACAGCCGGTGCGCCAAGTCCTCGAGGAAGTCAGGCAACGGCCCCACACCAACCAACTCCTT
>NC_051387.1:10280668-10283168 GCF_015228065.2 Penaeus monodon
TGATCAAATATCACAAATCCCACTCCTGACACCAATTGTTACGCCGACCGCCTCGTCTCTCTACCACCAACACAAGGCAGGCTACGCAGACGGCGTGTTATATACAGGGTCGTGAACACTGAACAGCTCCAAGAGGCACCGAACACCACAGCGTCCCAGAACACCACCAGGGGAAACGCCAAGTGGCGAGGTAGGGCACGAAATAAACACACGATGACAGTCCTTCCTTTATTTACACAAGATATTTACCCGTACACTTTTCTATAGGCACAATACAGGGGGAAACCAGCACATCACACTGCACGATACAGCTTATAACAGGGCAACACAAAGTTTATATCAGGTCACAAGGGCACATACGAGGTCTTCACAGGAGAAGCACCCAACCGCGTCTCCTCGCTTGTTCCTCCGCTCCTCCGCTCACAGCCAGCTGCGTCATGTTTGCCCAGGTCCCTTCATGTTAACACATGTTTCGCACAGAGACAAAGACCCACTGGCGTAGCAATATATATAATATATAAAAATATATAATATATATGTATGTATACATACACACACACACACTATATATATATATATACATATATACATATATACATTTATATATATATATATATATATATATATATATATATATATATATATATATATATATATATATGTACGTTTTTTTTAATGCTCTTATAATTCTCAGATGTGTTGTCAGTGTTTAATTTTGAGGGACATGGACTACAATTTTAACATATTCAAATTATTCCATAACCCACAATAATATATGATATATAAAAGAATATTTGTCCGGTAAATCATGATCACATATGAGTAGGTGGAACAAGCAATTAACTGGGTCAAAGAAGGGGCCAAGATTTACACCGCAAATCTTGGCCCCTTCTTTTATTTGCACCGCAAATCTTGGCTTATCAGTGGTGATCCTCCACTGTGCCTCCTTCCTACAGAAGGCCCGGGGCCTGTTGGATGATATCTCCCCCCTGACCAGCGACACTCTGCGCCCCATCATCTCCCGGGATTTGTGACGCACCCTCTTGCGGGCCTGGCCGACGAAGTCTCTCACTCCCTTTCTTGACACCTTCTCTCCTACTCACCTTCACCACTTCATCTCTCGTGTCCGTGACCATGATGAGCTCGGATATCGACTCCCTGTTCATCAAGGTCCCGCTGGATGACCTCCTCGCTTTACTTCAGAAAGCGTCTCGCCGAGGGAGGATCCTCGGCGAGACGTCTTCCTCCATCGCTTCTGCTCCCAGACGTTCAATGTTGTCGTAGGCTCTCCTCTCTCTGCTGTCCTAGCTAACCTATTCATGGAGCACTTTGAGTCTGAGTTTCTCCCTTCCATCTCCCTTCGTCCTCCAGTTTGACTGACATATGTCGATGACGTCTTTGCTCTCGGGCTCATAACCTTGCCCTGTTCTCGGATTTCCTCATGCAGCTGAACTCTCTCCTTCCATCCGTTTCAAGGTGGAATTATATATATATATATATATATATATATATATATATATATATATATATATATATATATATATATATATATATATATATATTGCTACGCCAGTGGGTCTTTGTCTCTGTGCGAAACATGTGTTAACATGAAAAGGATGACCTGGGCATGTGTTAACATGAAAAGGATCCTGGGCAAACATGACGCAACTGGCTGTGAGTGGAGGAGCGAGGAACAAGCCTGGGGAGACAGAGTTGGGTGCTGCTCCTGTGAAGACCTCGTGTGTGCCCTTGTGACCTGATAAACTTTGTGTTGCCCTGTTATAAGGTGTATTGTGCAGTGTGACATGCTGGTTTCCCCCCTGTATTGTGCCTATAGAAAAGTGTATGGGTAAATAACTTGTGTAAATAAAGGAAATACTGTCATTTTGTGTTTATTTCCTGCCCTGCCCCGCCACCTGGTGTTTCCCCTCGTGGTGTTCTGGGGACGCTGTGGTGCTTGGTGCCTCTTGGAGCTGTTCAGTGTTCACGACCCTGTGGATAGCACGCCGTCTGCCTAGCCTGCCTTGTGTTGGTGGCAGTGGGACGTGGCGGCCGGCGTAACAATATATATATATATATATATATATATATATATATATATATATATATATATATATACATATATATATATATATATATATATATATATATATATATATATACTATATATACATATGTACATATATATTATATATGTACACACATACAAATTTATGTATATATATATATATATATATATATATATATATATATATATATGTGTGTGTGTGTGTGTGTGTGTGTGTGTGTGTGTGTGTGTGTGTGTGTGTGTGTGTGTGTGTGTGTATACATATATATACATATATATACATACATGCATCTACATATAAATATATACATACATGCATCTACATATAAATATATATATATATATATATATGTATATATATATATATATATATATATATATATATATATATATATATATATAAAACCTATGCGTGTGTGTATATATATATTC
>NC_051387.1:10288168-10298168 GCF_015228065.2 Penaeus monodon
GAAATGCATTAGTTCCATTTTCTGTCATATGCAGTTGATTTTTCCCATTCATACCTTTTCTTCTTGTGTGTACAACAGTATAAAATATCTTCATCTGGCTAAGATTTAAGGAAATTCTGGAAATTCTTATATTACTGATAAAAATACTGTCATTTTCTCCTCAGAACACCCTAGAAGGAGACCTGAGAAAAATTTTCCAAGAACGAAGAAATGCGAGGGATGCTCGTTGTCTCTTTGTCTTGATGCAGAACTATGACGATAAAGTAGAATTTGAAAAAGCTGTGAATGCCAGAAGAAAATCGTAAGTTTCCCTAATATTGATCTCAAGCTTTTTGCTTTTTTATTATTATTATTATTATTATTGTTATTGTTATCTTAATCATTATTGTTATCAATATATTATTATTATTATTATTATTATTGTTATTATTATTGTTACTGTTATTATTATTAACCCTTTGCCGATGGGTGGCATGTACACACATGCCTTGGCATGGTGGGACTATCTGCCGGGGGCATGTATGTACCTGCCATGGTGTATATATGGACATGAGTTTTTTTTTTTTGTTACTATCACAGCAAAAGATTATTTTTCTGCCACTAATGCCATCATCATCATCATCATCAATCATCATTATTGTTATCATTATTGTTATTGTCATCATTATTGTTATCATTATCATTATTGTTATCATTATCTTTATCATTATCATCATTATTATTATTATTATTGTTGTTGTTATTATTGTTAGTATTATTACTATTAATATATTAGTAATAACTTTTGATGTAATAATAGTTCGAAACTTAAAATGTCTCTTTTTTTTCTTTTGGTCTATGTTTTATTTTAAAAGTTTTGGGTAATTTTTTTGTTTTGCTTTAATTCTACTGGAAGTTTCATTTAGTTCTATCACAGCTAGCCCCTTTTTAGGTATTTCCTGCTTCTTTCTTTAGCCTTGGTAAATGTGGAGTGTTAGGTGTAGCAAGTGAGCTTCCTTCATTGACTGCAAATCTAGATTGAATGAAGAAAAAGGACAGAGATGATAATAGGATTCCTTATAATCATAATGTCCATTTCTTCTCATTTCAAGAGTGAATCTGAGAGAAAGAGGGAGTTTTTTATAGGAATGATTAAAAGTGAGTGAGGAGTAGTGTAGTGAATTGATATTGATTTTTTTTTTTTTAGGGAGTAGGATAGTTTTAGCAAGTTGGTGAAAGGGAGTAGGGTACTGTTGTTAGTTGGTGAGAAGGAGTAAGCTAGTTGCAATGAGTTGGGTAGAGAGAGTGACTTTATTACAGTGA
This sequence comes from Penaeus monodon, assembly GCF_015228065.2. Taxonomy (NCBI): domain Eukaryota; kingdom Metazoa; phylum Arthropoda; class Malacostraca; order Decapoda; family Penaeidae; genus Penaeus; species Penaeus monodon. The sequence goes on from NC_051387.1 coordinate 10,289,471, forward strand.
CTGTGTATTGGATAGACAGAGTTGACTAGTTTCAGCAAGTTGGTAAAAGTTAGTTAGTTAGTGTGATGAGAGCTAGATTAGCTCAGTGAGTTAGTAAGAGGTGGGAGTGAGGGTGTGTGTGGGAGTGAATGAATGGAAAAGATGGGCAGATTCTAGAAAGAGGAAGGAAACTTACAGCAGAGGAGAGTTAGAAGGTAAAATGTATTTGTTTGTGTATTTATCTTTTAATCATTCCTGCTTTCCAGAAAACGGACCTTCTTCGTGGACTATGCCTCACCAGAGGAAGCAAAACAGATGTTGAAGGTACTAGGGAAGAGGAAAGATATTCTTGTTTGCCGAAGTGTGGTCAAGCCACAGAATGCAAATGAGACCATAATGGTGGATCCTTGTCAGTAAGTACTTCCACTCTCTTTTGGTTGAAGATTTCACAAGTATGAAATTTAGAGTGATCTTATAAGTGAAGTGGCTTTGATTTTCATTACATTTTTCCCGAACCTACAGATTGTACATGGAGAACATACCAGCTAACACAAAGCTCAAGGAGTTGAAGTCCATATTCCCAACAGCCTTGCACATCTCATACAGATCTAAGAAAAGGTAAGTTTGACATTTTGTTACATAATGGCTTGAAGAATAGATTTTTATTCTTTTACTCTTTTTTCTAATGCAGAATGTACTTTTATAATATTCCTGTTAATATTTTTAGCATTTTCTTGTGATGTTAAGATTTTGAATTTTTCAGCTTTGCAAAAATTACATACAGCGATGCTAAGTTGGCTGAGGAGGCCTTTAGAAAAGCAGACAATCTTCTTATCAGCGGCAACAAAATGACTGTTCTTTACACCACCTTCCATACAAAGGAGGTAAAGAAGGCCACAGCAGCACCACCTAAAAAGAGACTAAAGGTACAGACATCAGATATATCAGGGTGTTCTTGAGAGACAGGAAGTACCAATATAGAAGCATTTCATCTAACTCCTAATGTTACTGCAGTTTGTATTTTATTTTATTTTATTTTATTTCCTGCCAGGTGGACCCTGAAGTAGAGCAAAAACAGGAAGAGGAGATGGAGGAAGAGGATGAGGAAGAGGAAGAAGAAGAAGATGATGATGATGATGATGATGAAGAGGAGGCATAAGTGGAAGAGGCAACTGATGATTGGAAGTGTTTTGTTACAAGGTTGAAGGAACCATGCCTGCAGAGGAATTTATTTCGTAGATTTATACCTGCTAGGTTAAGAAATTTATGAGTGTGTAGTGAAAGAGATTGTGATGGCAAGAATGGTGATCTCCCTTTATAAGGGAATGTTGTTGAATAAATATTAGACATATAAAGCTATAGTGCTTCATTTTTTCCAAAAATGCATGAAATTTTATTCTGAGACCCATTATGTAACCATAGCCTGTTCGACATGCATCCAGTCAGTTGAGAAGAAAGTTTTTTTGGAGGGGGGTAAGAGAAAACCCTTCCTCCTCCCCATTCACACAAACAAACAGTGTTCACAGCACAATGGTTAATGGTTAAAACCAATAAATGTGCTAGACATTAAAAGTCATATAGCACAGTGGTAAAGTATTGTTGTAAAAAGGATAGAAATGAGTTAATGTTTGGATAAAATGTGTTAGATGTCAAAGGTTGTAGATCACTATAGGATAGTATGGTAGTGAAAAGAGTAAAGAGGGAAGAGCAAATGGGGATTTTTAAAAGGGAAAGGGTTAAGGGTATAGGGTGATTAGATCAAATGGATAAAAGAGGAAGGGATTATAGGTATAGAGTGATTACATCAAATTGAGAGTATCCGAGTCAGAGGAAGGTTAGAGTAACACTGTATGAGGAAAACTACAAAGGAGCCATTATGAAACAACCAGCAGGTAATATGGGTAGAAATGGTAGTTGGAGAAGTAGGAGAAGAATCCAGAGAATGATATAAGGGAACAGGAGAAGGTGATGAAGTATCAGGAAGGATGTTAGGAGGGGAAGGATCCACTGACGGAAACTGTTGCAACATAAGGGAGTTGCATGGGTTTCCAGGTAGGAGTGGTAAGGATAATGGGGAAAGAAGAGGGAATGGTGGTGCACATGGAGTAGGAGTATGGGATGTTTTGGGGTAGAGTTTGAGGAAGAGGGGTAGGGGAAACTTGAGGAGGAGGATGGATATCGGCAAATACTTTGAATGTAGAACAAAGAGGAATAGATGAATTGGAGGGAACAAAGCATTCTCTTGCTTTATGTTTAGGAAGTTCAAGACATCTTCAAGAGTTTCTGGAAGGGGAGTTGGGGTGGGAAGGTCTGAGAAGCAAAGGTTTTTGTTGTGAGGAGAAGAGGGGATATATGTCCGAGGAGCAGAGGGAAGAGGTGGGTTTCAGAGAAGAAATGGTAAGAGAGGGATAGGATGGAACAGTTAGATTGCCTGGTGAAACAGGAAACATGAGAAGAAGGAGGGTTGGGCATAGGGGAAGTGATAGAGATTGGAGTTCTTGTATTTATATTGGAAAAGTAATTTGACTGGAGAAGAGAGTTCTCGTGCCTGAGAACTGCTACCTCGGATTCAAGCTTGTAGGCAGGGCAGCTCATGTAAAATACATTATGGGAGCCACCACAATTGACACATATGTGACAGAGCAGAGCAATTTGAATGGTCATGACCAGGTTGGGCACATAGAGGGCAGCCACATTGTTTGGCTGTGTGGCTAAAATGCCACATTTCCGACAATGGCAGGGAGGGGTTGATGTGGCTGGGCAGGGCAGGACACTCCAATATAGATTAAATGGGGGAGTTCATGTCTCCAAAAGCTAATCTTGGCAATATGGGTGTAGGACTTACGCTGGCCTCTGAATAGAATAATGGAGCACTGTACTGCCACTGCATCATAGTCGATGAGCCAGGCCATCAGATCATTTTCATAGTCTGGCTAGTCCATGTCATAGACAGGACAATCATTTGGGGAGACTGAAACAGTTCAGGTACATGTATTAAGGGAGGAGTGAGGTTGGAAAGAAATAGGTTTGCCAGTGAGTTTAATCAGGATAGCTAATGTACGAGCTTGGGGCTCAGATGTGACAAGGCGTGAACGATCGGAACGACTGCAAAATGTAACTTTGCCTACTTATTTTTAAGACACTGCTAGGAGAGAAGGTTATTGTCAGAGTAAGGGGCTGAAGGGGGAATCACAAAGAATCGATCCCACCTGGCTGGGCCAAAAATAGCAATCAAAAGGTTTGTAGGGGTGGAAGCAGTGGAAGGACGAGGGCGGAAGGAAGATGGGGTGGTGTGCAGTGAGGTAGTACTGTGGGGAGGAGGACTATAAGGATGAAGGTGGGTAGGGTAGACTGTCTGTGCAGTAGGAGATAAGAGTTGACGAGAGAGAAGTAATGACCTGGGTGGATGATCCGGAATGGGTAGAGTTGACAGCAAACATCGAGGAAGGGGTATTAGTATCAGTGGCCGGAGCCATGGTTAAACGAGAGGCAGAGGTCATGAAACCAGAAAAATCAACTTTATATAGGCTAGATGATGAAAGGGCAAGCCTTAATGCACCTAATAAGGATAAAAAATCTACATTACTGGCCATGGTGAGCCTGAAATAAGTGGGAAAAAGAAACGGTCTACCCCTCAGGGTCCCCATAAGGGGTAAGGGCTAGGCACTTAACCAAGGGAATACCGTGTCCATGACTCCCGGAGGCTGTTCATGACTGACACAAAGCGAGCCTTTCATCCTTTCAACACAGCTCTCACACCTTAGGAAGTGGGCAGAAGAAGGGGATGAAGAAGAAAAGAAAAAGGGGAGAAGAAAGACCACGCAAAATTAGTTGAGACGAGTGCTGAGGTCCAAAAGGCGAATATGTTTATCTGTGCTGAATGGAAGTGCAGTAGGAAAAGTTAAATAGTATTTCACTCTTGAAAGTCTTATTTATCAAGGAAGTTCATCTTAGCATCTATGGAAGTAAATTTTAATATGAATATGAATAAGTATTTTTTTAAAAAATGATATAAAAATAATAATAATAAAAAAAACAGAAAGGAGTGGGTGCATGCGTTTCGGAATTATTTATGACAATGGTCCTAATATGGAGGAACAAAGACATTTCTTTTATTGATATTAACGAACCCACAAATTCTACTGAAAGCTTGTCCACACGATTGAGAACCTCCCGGCGGGTATTGCCCATCAAGGTCTAAAGTAAAGTCAGCTCCCATGTGCATTGCAGCTTCCTAAATGTATGTATGTATGTGTGTATGTATGCATACATGTATGTATACACACACACTCACACAAGAAAAATGGAGAGAATATTTTGACAAACTATTTAATGAAGGAAATGAGCGGCTGCTGACAAAAAGGGGGATCTAAAATTACTTTAGGTGCTCTAAAAATAAGTAAAGAATGTGTGGGGACCAGGTAAGATATGTGGCAATCCGATAGACAAAAATGGATAGAGTGAGAGAGTACTTTGGTATCAATATACAAAGAGAAAAAGACGTAAACAGGACTTAGGAAACCGAAGGGAGGATGAAGCTAAATGACATTCGATGATATCATGAAAAAAGTAAAAGGAAGACTGAAATCGTAGTGACCATTAAACAGTAGCAGTTAACTGGTTTTATAAGGGAAAGGGGCACGGCGAACGACGGTATATTCTTTAGCCAGAAGGGAAAATATAAGAAAAACAAAAGACTCTCCATGTAGTGGAGCTCTTACACGGCCTGGTGTATGACTCCTCACGCTAAATAATATGCGAATAACAAATATATTAAAACGAAACAAAAATAATGCTGTGCAATAGTATAGTATTTATTGGCGCTACATATGACACGATGGGCAAACATTGGGTGCAATTCAGACCCAGTCACAGTCAATCCCATATTCCCTTTGCTCTGCTTACGTTGGATGAGGGTGGTGTTACGAGCTTAATTGCCCTCTGATTTTTAATAAGGGGAAAGTAAACAGAACAAAATATTTAGTACTAATTGTGAATTCTTTACAGTATAGAAATTAAATGTTTTTGTCTATTATTATTATTTTTAATCACTTTTCTTTTAATGATTTATTTTAACAATTAATCATTGTACTGTTGTGTGAAGCTTGCTGTGACGCAGTCCTTCCATTCTATTTTTCCACGAGGCTCGATTGTCTTTATCAACCTCAAAATACCCATGATAGATTCCCATGGCAATCCAATAAAAAGGGTAGTGCCAAAGACGCATAATAGAACTGGCGTGATCAGAGTTGTGTGAAAGCAGTGCAAGCAGCAGAAACGATGTAGAAAAGAAGACTGAAACGCAACAGCGCGACATAAAACAGAGGAACTTTCTGCAGACGAAGCCCCCCGACAGAATATTTTTGAAAACTGGCAACTACATTGTAAATTCGTCTGAAGATAATTCAGAGAGAAGTTTTGCGATTGAGGAGAAAGGCACATTAATCTGTGCATAAGGAATATTAACGGTTCACAAAAAAATAAAAAGAAAGAGAGAAAAAAAAGCGGTTTCCAATACAACTTTCGCGGGCAAACAGGGCAAGAGGCAAGAGCGTTCAACAAAAGTTCGTCTGCTAGTCTGGAAAACAAATGACAGTCGATGGCGTATTCGGTTGGCTACGTTTTTTTTTTTAAATTTGGGCTAACATAAGGTTTCACACAGAATTAATATATATATATATATATATATATATATATATATATATATATATATATATATATATATATTATTGTAGTATCACATGTGGTCTCTTTGTTTCCTTTATAAATAAATATAGCATATTGCTGCATTTCTACATTATCGGGAACAAAATTATTTTATTGATAGCAGAATTTATCATTAAGGTAACCAAAAGAAAATATTTGATGTTGGCTAATCACAACGAAGGGTGATGTGTAGAAAAAAGAAAACGAGGAACTAGGCTGCCACATTACCGAAATTCTTTTGCTATACGAGAAACCGCAAAAGAATTGTGAAGTAGGTGGTTAATAGCAGATGTAGTAATTTTTGGTATATTTTGGACTGTGTGCGGGGGGAGGGGGATAATAGACCAAGAGCAGGAGGGAAAATGTAAAGGAAGTCATTTCCTAATTGCCCAATTATAAAAAATAACTGACATAAGCAAGAAATGTCCAGTCTGGTGCGAATAGGCCGTTTCGAATCCTGCTCACAATAGTTCGAATCCTTGGTAACAATAACGGCTCGCTTTTTTTCGTGGCTCTGCTATAAAAGTTGGTACATCTTTTATTTATCTTCTGCCTCCTTCATATTTCAGACGTTAGCTTGGATTTTTGTTTTTAATTGAAAACACAGAAATAGAGAGAAAAAATACTGGCCTGTGACAGTATCCATTAAATTTTAATTTTAGCCTTAATCTAAGAAATGAAGGTAACAGGACAAGACGATATCGTCTTTATTTGTTTTAATTTTGTATGTATTTTATCTTTACTATTTACAGCGGCTAATTTATCACAGCACCTGTCATGACCAGGTACCTGCGATTATACACACACACACACACACACACACACACACACACTCTCTCTCCTCTCTCTCCTCTCTCTCTCTCTCTCTCTCTCTCTCTCTCTCTCTCTCTCTCTCTCTCTCTCTTCACCACACACACACCTCTCTCTCTCTCTCTCTCTCTCTCTCTCTCTCTCTCTCTCTCTCTCTCTCTCTCTCTCTCTCTCTCTCTCTCTCTCTCTCACACACACACACACACACACACGCACACACACACACACACACACACACACACACACACACACACACACACACACACACACACACACACACACACACACCACACACACACACACACATATACATACAAACATACAGACAAACAACCAAACAAACACACACACGCACACACACACACACGGTGATGTACAACTGAAATCATCTAAAATAGAGGAGCCAAGGATACTGATCCTGATAATGACAAAAGTTTTTTTTTTATATTTCGAATAATATATTGTTTGTCAGATGTCCCAATTATTAATTTCCCTTTTGACCAATTGCCTTACTTTGAATTCGAAAAACACTTTGAATTATGAATATTATGGTGAAGTTTTCCGCAGAGTAAATTAGACGTTTAAATATTTGGCACTGGCCTCTACAATTGAGTCAATCGCAGCAGAATGACGAAAGGATGATTCAGAATTGTATTGAGAGTATGAAACATAGTAGAAATAGAGCAGCGCTCTGTAATGCAAGTTGGTCTGTATCAGAACTTGGCACTTCGTTTTCAGTTTATTTTATGCAAGTAACTGCAAATGTCCAAAAGGACGTACGAGAATAATTCGATTAATACAGGAATATATGACAAATATAGTAAACTTCAGAGATGAGACTATAAAGCTTAATGGACGTGGAAGAGGAATTCATAAGAGTGAATAAATTCAAGTATTCTGACATAACATTAAAACGGGCAGGGCAGGGATGCCCGGCAAACCTCTGGACACACTTCTCCCTCAGTCTAAGGAAGATACTTTGCGGTGGTCGCTGGGATTTTGAAGTGGACTCGGAGGGTAACTACCTTCAATATATACTTATATACCACTTACCTCAGCACTCTGGTAAACTCTACAATTGTGACAGCTTCCAATGAGTGGGAGTGGCCGATCACCTAAGCCACGTTGCCTGTATCGCAGTCCCTGCAGTCTAGCAATGCGGGTCAAAGCGTTGGTAACAGGAGCCAGAAGTCTTCAATCTCTGGGCATTTGCAAAGTTCCTATTCAGTGGGGACTAAAAGACATGCCACGGTAGCTCGATCACAGCCTGCTACCGCATTGAAGTCACCGTGAACAACGCAGATATCATATTGAAAATAGTTGTCTGCCACGTAATTTGGGGAGAGAACACCATTTTCACATCAAGTTTACAGACGTCGGTTGGGGTATATACAGCAGTAAGAGACATGATGTGAAACGCATCCTCAGATCCATTATATGCTCGTCGACTGGAATTACCTCTACTACTGAAGTCTGTTGGAGATGACTAAGTTGACCACCTCTGCTGCCCGATCAGTAATACATGCAACCCACCCCTTCGCTAATCATGCTGTGTGTTAGGTCTTTCCATCTCTAAAAGGGTGACCACTTTAACCCTTAGCCGCTCCAGTTCCTTTGACAGAAATTGCAGTCGGTCACCTTGCCGCACGGAGCGGATGCTCCAAGCCTCTGTCCGGTAATTCAGGTTTTGATACCTACTCGCACTGATCAAAATGCACATGGGCGTCCTATCAACTATTTCTTGATTTTGTATAACCTATCGCTTTTTCAAAGAATAATCTAAGAAGCAACAAATAAGCAAATACATGAAAGGCAAAATCAAATTTACTATTATTTGTTGTCACGTACCTTCTGCAAGGCTAACATTCTTTTTTTGTGTGTGGCCTCTTAATCAATCAATCTCTCTCTCTCTCTCTCTCTCTCTCTCTCTCTCTCTCTCTCTCTCTCTCTCTCTCTCTCTCTCTCTCTCTCTCTCCACACTTTACTGGAATTAAGAATATGGATAACCGGTGATTTCCTTGGGATAGCGATTTAAGATGTGGCAAAGACTCGTACTGACTCGATCTGACATGATCTTCCTAAGACTCGGGAGAGGTCAGGGTTGCAAGCAGAACATGAAGACTGTGCCGTCGTTTTGATTAACAGGCCACGTGGTAGAGTCTCTCGTAAGTACTAGTGCAGCCTAATGACTAGCACGATAGTG
>NC_051387.1:10305668-10308168 GCF_015228065.2 Penaeus monodon
TTGGTAATTTTTTTCTCTATACCCAGTAATATTCTTATAATCCCCCTCCATTGTAACCCTAAGTAAATTTTGCTATATCCATCACATGTACCATGGAAATGTTAAAGTGTATGTGGATGATTTGTGTGTGTGTTTAGCATAGAATAAATGAGAAGAATATGCTATTGCAGCTTTAAAACTTTTCCACCTTTTAATTATATTTGATTTATGTGACTTGACCTTTTCTCCAAATATAATAATGTTCAAATTAAATATATTTATATAAATACAATAAATTTATTAATGTCAGGCATACAAAGGTATAATGTTCCAGTCTTAAGAGAAATAATTGATAAAAAAACTCAATTATTTCTTAGAATAATACACAGTAGAAAACTTCTCAGGTTATGTGTACTTTCTAACCATGTGCATTTTGACCAGTGTTCTAAATGGTAAAAATAAACCTGGAACCTATTCTCTCTAGATTTCAAATAGGAAACAATCATCTCTATACTATGATGAAAATTATTTATATACTATATATAATAAGGCATTTGTATCAAGCAGGTTTTCCATAATGAAAATAAATCTTTCAGCTAATATAAATATTTACACAATGGGTTGTCAATGTTCTGACAACCCAAAGAAGAATTTTTTTCTAACAGTTTTGCCAGCAATACATTAGTTTTCCCTTAAGAAGTCAAGATAACCCAGGCCAAGAGTAAAAATTGTATTGAAGAGAGACAGGCAAATACACATGGTCCTAAAAAAGGTAAGTCTGATTCAGGACCAGTGACTTGCAGCATCACCACCTCAGCATAAAGGAAGTCCAATGTCATAGAAAGGAAATCCCAAGAGGATCACTGACATACAGACCACAATGAATCAGGGTTATGTGCAAAGCTAATGCAACATAATGTAGATGAAACAGACTGTAAATGTGAGCTAATACATGAAATCCAGGGCAGTTTTTGTCGAAAAGTTGAGTGAAGAAGCTGTGGCGAGTGAAGGTATTTCATGTACTAGAAGTAGCTCTTGGTAGCAGTTCCTCTAGATGTTCCAAATCCACTCTTGTTTGAGAAACCCATCAAAAGTGTGTAACTTAAGCAGAAGTATGTGAATGCAGAAGCCTGTGGAAGACAGAAAACATTTTTTCAACAAACAAATCATATATATTCTTAAAAATATAAAACACTGAAATTTGTTAGATAAGTATTAGTCTAACACCAGTATTGGTAACAATGAACTCAAACATCCTTATTACTTCTACCACATATACTCCAATGTCATAACCACTAACACCAATGTTGTAACTACAACATGCATGCTGCAACTAATACCAATGTTCCTACTACAGTGTACATGCCACATATAACAAACTAACATGCCAACATGATTATTACTACTGTATTAGATTTCCAATGAAGAAAGGTCTACTTCCTTTAACACAGACAACATGACAACATAACTATCTACCATGGACAACACCTCCACCATCAGTTATAACTTACTGTTTGTTTTATTTAAGTTTTACGGGGACATTCACTTGTGAATTCCTCTTCCAAAACTTTCAACAGTTATCCTGTGTATTACAAGTTCAGTGTAATTTTTTTGTAGATGCAATAGATGACATAGACCAAGATTTTGTCTATTATTCCCCTGTAGCTTGCAGATGAAATGCTGTAGTTAAGCCTCTAAAACCAGTATGTGTTTCAGTGAAACAAGATTTTGTCTTATTCTGCAATAACTTAAAGCCAAAATGTTTAAGCATCTGAAGGTACAGTAAGTTTGTTTTACTGGAACTTTACTCCTGAAGATATAGAAGCAGCACAGGATCAATAGATATTTCCCTGGGAAATTATTAGCTAAGTCTATGTGAACTATAATTTCCTAGTGGCTTTGCACTCTCCTACAAAGTAACTGTCTTGTTTTGAAAATGTAGGTATTTCTAGCTTCAAGAGTAATGAGACTGATGGCATAAAAATATTTATCATCATCCCAACTACAAATCAATGGTCACCTTCAAAATATCTATTTTTGAAAAGCCATACACCAATGAAAACATTCTCACTCCTGGAAATTCCTGAAAATTCATGTGACACTGCCTTCAGTTGGTCCATCAAAACTCACTGGATATGCTTAACAGTTCCATTTAACATCAACAAAACATATTCATTCATAGAGAGTGCATAGGTATAGAGAATGCAGTGTCACAAGGTGGAAACTAACCTTTTATCCAATTTATTCATGAACCTCTTGCAAGTTCATTTTGTTAGCTTATAAATATGTCTATCAAAAAAAAAAGAGTAAATGAGCACCAGTTTGATCTTGGATTATACATTATATATATATACACATATATATATATATATACACACACAGTACCTTGTGTGCCATTCCTCCTTTTGGTATTTTGTTTCCATCACAAGCTCTCTCTCTTTAAAAAAAAATAATAATAATAAAGTAATAATAATAATAAAAAAAAAAAATAATAATAATAGAAAATAAAATAAATGAATAA
>NC_051387.1:10313168-10316751 GCF_015228065.2 Penaeus monodon
GTGGCCGAATGGTTAGAGCGTCGGACTCAAGACTGTCACGTCGGCAATCTGAGTTCGAGGGTTCGAGTCACCGACCGCCGCGTTGTTTCCCTTGGGCAAGGAACTTCACCTCGATTGCCTGACTAGCCACTGGGTGGCCAAGCCAGCCCAAGTCAGTGCCGGGTAAATAGAGATGGTGACTCAATTAAAAAAAAAAAAAAAAACACCGGGCGGAACGCAATGGCAAACCACCACTCTAAATTGCCAAGAAAAATCATGGAAGCCCATGATCGCCAAGGCCGCGGTGGCCGAATGGTTAGAGCATCGGACTCAAGACTGCCACGACGGCAATCTGAGTTCGAGGGTTCGAGTCACCGGCCGGCGCGTTGCTCCCTTGGGCAAGGAACTTCACCTCGATTGCCTACCTAGCCACTGGGTGGCCAAGCCAGCCCAAGTCAGTGCTGGTCCCAAGCCCGGATAAAATAGAGAGAATGACTACCTAGAATGGTAACACCGGCACTCTCCGTGGAAAGGAACTGGGGACCCTACCACGTACTCACTCCAAGAGCATCACAACATGAAAACTACAATTAAGTATCATGCTCTGACCACGGCGGCTCAGACATGAACCTACCGTTAAAAGAAGAAAGAAGAGATATGTATATATATATATATATATATATATATATATATATATATATATATATATATATATATAATATATATATATATGTATATATATATGTATATACATATATGTATATGTTTTTTTTTTTTTTTTAATGGTAGGTTCATGTTTGAGCCACCGTGGTCACAGCATGATACTTAATTTTAGTTTTCATATTGTGATGATATTGGAGTGAGTATGTGGTAGGGTCCCCAGTTCCTTTCCACAGAGAGTGCCGATGTTACCCTTTAGGTAATCATTCTCTCTATTTATCCGGGCTTCGGACCAGCACTGACTTGGGCTGGCTTGCCCACCCAGTGGCTAGGTAGGCAATCTAGATGAAGTTCCTTGCCCAAGGGAACAACACGCCGGCCAGTGACTCGAACCCTCGAACTCAGATTTGCCGTCGTGACAGTCTTGAGTCCGATGCTCTAACCACTTGGCCACCGCGGTCTATATATTTTTATTTATATATATATATATATAGTAGATATAGATATAGTATGAAATAGTATGTAAGAGAATAGATATTACACATATATGAGGGATAGAGATAGAGATATATATAGAGAGATATAGAATATAGTAGAGATAGTATATAGATATAGAATTAGATAACATATAGAGTAATAATATAGGATAATAGATATGATATATAGGAGATATATATATATATATATATATATAGATAAGTATATATAGAGAGATAGGGTATATATTATGAGAGTATATAGATATATGTATATATATAGTATAGAGGTATATATGTATATAATAATAGATATATAAGAGTAGATATAGATAGAGATATGTAGATGATATCATAGATATAATGAGAGATACAATAGATGGATGGTAGATAGTATATAAGTATAGATGAGAATATGTATATATAGTAGAGATATAGACTAGTAGACAGAGATATGATATAGTATATATGATATATATATAAGAACGTATAATATATATATAGAGATATAGATATATATATTATAGTATGTAGGGATATAGATAGAGATAGATAGAGATGAGATAGATAGATTAGATATATATGGATATATATGATAGATAGAATATATGATATAATAGTAGATATATGGATAGGTATAGATATGATATGTAAATATGTATATATAGGTATATATATGTAGACATATATAGAATATAATATAGATATATAGACATATATATATCATGATATATACATATAAATACATATATAACATATATATAAATAATAAATTATATGTAATATAATATATGTATATATTTTGTTATATATATTTTTAAATTTTAAAATTTTGAAATATAAATATATAAAAAATATATAATAAAAAATAATGATAAATAATAATTATTATATAATATAATAAATTTTATTATATAATATAATTTTAAAATTTTATGTAGTAGTATAAATTAAAAATTAGGTATTTTTAAATTAATAATATATATTATATAAAAAAAATAGAAATATATATGTTAATATGAAAAATTTTAAAATTAATATATATATAATATAATTAAATTAATATATTAATATAGGGTTTAATGTATAATAGTATATATATGTATATAATCATATATATATTATATATTTAAATTTATAATATATATATATATGTACCACACACACACCCACAACACACACACACACACCACCACACACCACACACACACACACACCACACCCCACACCACCACACACCACACACACCAAAAAACCCCGGGAAAAACTTTCTACCCTATTTTCACCTAAACATTTACCAGATTGTTTATTTGGGAGGAAATACAAATCCCCACCATTTGCACCACTAAACCTCAGACCATTAAGGCTTGACATTGGGAGAAGTGTACACAGGGTCACACCGACATGCTGTAGAAGGGCAACTCACCTTCACAGAATAGTTTGGGAATACTTGAACTGTGCTTTCATCAGCCCACATGCCCTTAGGCCACTCTTCTTTAGTCCAAGAAGACCATAACTGTCAAGCCATGTGCATTCAGTCAGTGGGGAGTGGCTTATATACAGTACTGAGTTTGGTTACTGATTTTTTAGAGGTGACTTGCTTTGAGCTGGAAGGCAGCAAGATGTGGATTCTTTAGCACTTCATGCTTGAGATGTTTATCTGCAGCCATGGGTCCGCAAACCTTTTGGAGGGAAGCCGAAGCAGCGGGTGAATGATGTTTACTTTGTAGGGCAAATTCTAAACATACCCAAAATTTGGCACCCTTTTTCCTGGGGCGGGATCCCGACCCTTTTTTTTTAAATTTATGCAAAGGCTTTAAAATTTTCGAAAAAAGAAAGGTAAAAAAAAACAAATAACTCCATACGGAATCTTGGATGGGTTCACTGCAAAAATTGTCTTTCTAGTGTTTTTTTTTTTTGTTTTAAAATTATATATATAAAATTTATAATATAATATATAATATATAAATATTATATAAAAATTAATATTAATAAAATATAAAATATATAAATAAAAATAAATATATATTAAAATAATAATTATAATATATTATAAAATTTAAAATATTAAAATATATAAAAAATATAATATATAATTATATAATAAAAATTTTATATATAAAATATATTAAAAAATACAACACCCCAAAATTTTAATACATACGATATATATTTAATATATATTATAATATATATAAATATAATATATATATATATATTATAATTACAAACACATATACACATATCAATATATAAAAATTTCAACATACATAATACATTATTAATATTAATATATTAATTATATATATTTTAAAATTTTATATATAATATATAAAATATATATATAAACACCATATAATAATACATACAGAATATTATAATATTAAAATATATATAATTTTTATATATATATTATAAAATTTAAAAATATATATATATAATATATATATATTTAATATATATATAAT
>NC_051387.1:10324351-10331851 GCF_015228065.2 Penaeus monodon
AAGAGAGAGTCTATTGTGTTAAAGTAATCTTTGTTATAAACATCACAGAAACCTTAAAACATACTGACAAAAAATGAAAATCAAAAAATTTTTAAAAAGATATTAAAAACGCGAACAATTTAAAATTATATCAAAATTACATATTTTCCCAATTCTTTATAAATTCCTACCTAATAGCACAAAAAAGAAAAGAAAGAAAGAAAGAAGAAAAAAACTTACCGTGTGGGAAGGTTACCCACTGACCCCATATTGGAGGCAACCATGGCCAGCAGGTAGGTGAGGGAACAGGATGCATAGTAGACACGGCGAGTGGTGTCTTCGCCTTGGTCGAGGAAAAAACTTCCCCACTTTACAACACAATGGAAGGAATAGGGAAAATCCTGGGTTAATTTTGGTGGAACTGTCATACAACTCTCTCCACTCTTGGGGTCTGAGGGTTCTCGCTCCTTCGTTATATCAAGCTGGGGATTTAGCTTCATCTGATTGGGGTACTTTCATGTTGTTTGGATAGCAGAGACATTTCCATTCAAGAAGAAATCTCCTCCCTACTTTTGATTTTTTTTCATGGAGATTTTAAGTATGAAAGGGCATCTTTGAAGGAAAAAATCTGATAAGCTGCAAGGTTCTAAGCACAGGGGTAATGAGGTTTAGAATCTAAATGCTGGGAGGGGAAGTGTGAATTTTGGATATGAAAATTTTCAAAAGTTAAAACTATAAAAAAATTTATCAAAATAAATGCCTCTTTTCACGGGAAAGCCCAACTGAACATGTGAAAATATAAATGACAATAATAAAACAATAATTATATTTAGCTAATCAACCTAAAATTTAAACCCCTTTTAATTTTTTAATTTTTATAACTTTATATCTGTTTTTTTCAAAACATTTATTTTCTTTTTATTTTTTTTCCAAAAAAAAAATTTTACAAGCTTTTTTTTTAAATTTTAAAAAATTTTTTTTTTAAAAAAAAATTTTTTCTTTTAAATTCCTTCCTCATCCCATTCGAAAAAAAAAAAAAAAACAAAAAAAAAAAAATTTTTAATTTAAACTTCAAAACATTTTTAAAAAAAAAAAAAAAACCCCCCCTTTTTAAAATATAAACCCAAAAAGTAAAAGGAAGTTTCAAACATTTTTAAATGCAAAGAAATATGGAAGACACCCAACCAGAGGGAAAAGAGAAAAAAGTCAAGCAGCCCCCAAAAACCTTTTAAATTTCAAAAAATTTTTTATGAATTTAAAAAACCCCCCGATAAAGAAAAAGAAAACATAAAAATAATTTTTTTAGAATATAAAAGAAAAAAAAAAAATTAAAAAAAATTATATTAAAAAAAATAAATAAAATAAAATATATAAATTATATTAATAAAAAATAAATTTTAAAATATATTTTAAAAAAAATAATTATATTATAATAAATTTTATAAAAAAAATATAATAATAAAAAAATATATATATATAAAAATAAAAGGAATAAAATAAATATATAATAAAAATATATTAAATATTAAATAATATATATATAAATATATAAATTTTAAATTTTAAATATAAAATAATATAAATATATAAATTATATATATTTTTATTTTTATTAATTTTATATATATAATATATTTTTTTATAAATAAAATTTTTATATATTTTATATTATAATATTTTATTAATAAATATATATAATATATATAATATATATTATATATAATTTTTTATATATATATTTTATTATATTTATATATATTAAATTTAATTTTTTTATAATTTTTTTAATATATACATTTAAAAATTAAACCCAAAAAAACAAAAAAAAAACCAAAAAAAAAAAAAAAAAAAAAAAAAAATTTTAAAAAAAAAAAAAAAAAAAATATATAAAAAATAAAATAATAATAATTATATTAATAATAAACCAAACAAAAAACGTTAAAACAAGGGGGAAAAAAAAAAAACAAAAAAAAAACACAAAAAACCCCAAAAACAAAAAAAAAAAAAAAAGTAAAAAAAAAAAAAAAAAACCCCAAAAATTTCCCCCCCAAAAAACCCCCCCCCAAACCCCCACCCCACCACCACCACCAAACCACCACCCGCACCAAGGAGAAAACAAAAATAAATAAAAATAAAAAAAAAATTTTTAAAAAATAATATATACAAAATATAAAAAAAACAATAAAAAATATATAACAAAAATAAATACATGAAATTTAAAAAACAATTTTAAAAATACATTTTTTATAACTATAATATATAAAAATATAAATATAAAAAATTTAAAAAATAAAGTAAAATAAAAAATATATTAATATATATAATAAAATAATAAAAACAAAAAAAAAAACAACAAACAACCCCAAAAACACAAAACACCAACAAAAAAAAAACCTATATATTATAAAAAAAATATATATAATATAATATATATTCATATATTTAAATATATAATCAAAATATATTCTATAAAATATATACCATATATAACATATAATTAAACAATATATACAATTTATTACAATTTAAACAAACCATAATACAACAAATATATACATATAATATAATATATAAATATAAAATTAAATATACAATACAATTAAACTATTAAAAATACATTAATATTAAAAATATACTAATATACATATAATAAATCAAAATACATATTTAAAATAAAAACATATTAAAATACAAAATACAAAAGACAAAACAAATAACTATAATAAATACAATAATATATAATATAATAAATTATTTAATAATAAATTATAAAAAATATAAATAATCATAAAAAATATAAAATAAAAATAACAAAATAAAATATAAAATTAAAAAAATTATAATAAAACATAATATACAAACATTAAATAAAATTATACTATAATAAATACAAATAAATATAAAATAGATATAATAATATAATAAAAATAAATAATAAAAAAAAAAAAAAAAAAAAAACAAAAAAAAAAATAAATTATTTTAATAAAAAAAAATTTTATATATATATTAAAATATATATATTTTAAAAATATATATATAAATTATATATAATATAATTTTATTATAATATATCATTAATTATTTTTGTATATAAAAATTTTTATATATAATATTAATAATATAATATAATTAAATATTATATATATAAATTATTTTTTATATAATAATATAAAAAACAAAAAAAAAAAAAAAACACAAAAACAACAAAACAAAAAAAACATCTTATTTAATTAAAATAAATTTAAAAGAAATTTAAAAATAAAAATTTTTTAAATAAAAAAAAAAAAAAAAAAAAAAAAAAAAAAAAAAAATAATATTATTAAAAAAAAAAATTATTAAATAATAATTTAAAAATTTTATATTTTATAAATTTTAAAATTTTTTCTATAATAATATAAAGGTTTTAAAACAAATAAAAATTTTTTAAATTTTTTATTTAAATAAATTAAAAAATATAATTTAACATTATTATCTTTATAAAATAATTTAAAAATTCAAAATCAAAAATAAAAATATAAAAAGTTTTCCTTAATAAGGTATCTTTTTTTTAAATAAACAGAAAAAATTAAAAAATATAAAAAAAAAAAATTTAATTTAAATAAAATAAAAATAATCAAATTTAAATTAACATAACAAAAATAAAATTTCAACTTTATAACAAAAAATTATATTTTCAAACACTATAAAATAAACAAAATGGGAAATCCTCTTTCGGTTTAAGTTAAAAGGAAATTTTTGAAACAAAAAAATCCATAAAAAAAATAAATTCAAAATTTTTAGGGGAAACAAAAAAATTTAAATAGAAAAGAATTTTTGGAAATAATTTATTCCCAAAAATTTTAAGTTTTACGAATTTTTAAAAAATACCAAAAAAAAATTTGAAATTTTTAAAGGGGTCCCAAAAACTTAAAAATATAATTTAAAAGAAGACAAAACTTTTAATGGTTAGGGGTTTTTAAAAAATTTGATTTAAAAAAATTTTTTAATAGGAAAAGCCTAAAACCCCCCCCAAAAAAAAGGTAATTGTTTTAAAAGAAAAAAAGGGTAAACTGGAAAAACACAAAAACCATTTTGGGAAATGGGGGGGAAAAAAGGGGGAAAAAAAGGGATTTTTTTTTCAACAAAACTTTAAAAAATTTTATTCCAAAAATCAAAGGGAAAAAAAAATCTGGAAAAATTTTTTTTTTAATTTTTTAAATTCGAATAAATTTTCGCGAATAAATTTGAATTAGGGTACTTTTAAATTTTTTAAAAAAGTTAAATTTTTTTAAAAAATAAGAAAAAAATTAAAAAACTTTTTAAAAAATTTTTGCAAAAAAAAAACCCCAAAAATAAAAAAAATTTAAAAAACCACAAAAGCAACTTTAATTTTATTATGAAAGGGCTTTTTAAAAAAAATTATAATCTAAAATTACTTAAATTTTTCTTTTCATTTGGAAAATTTAAAAAAAATGTCTCCCTCTTAAAAGGGAAAATTTAAGATTTTTTTTTTTCCCTCCTATAATTTAAAAAAATTTTTGGGTAAAAAAAAAAATTTTTGGGTTTTAAAAACAAGCCGGGTTAAATTTGTTTCATAAAATTAAAATTTTTTTTTGTTGGGGGGGGGGGGGTTTTTGGGTTGGGGGGGGGGGTTTTTTTGGGGGGGATTTCACCCCTTGGGGGGAAAAGGGGATTTGAAAAAATTTAAAAATTTTTTTTAAATTTTGTTCCCCCTTTTGGGGTGGGGGGTTTTGGGGGTGGGGTTTTCGGGGGGGGTATATATTATATATATACTATATAAAACTTTATATATATAGAATTAAAATTATATATATATATAAATATATATATATATATCAAACACACACACACACACACACACACACACAACACACACACACACACACACACACACACACACACACACACACACACACACACACACACACACATATATATACTTATATATATGCATATATAAAAAAATATATATATACTAATATTAAAGTATATATATAATATATATATATATATATATATATATAAATATATATATATATATATATATATAATATATATATATATATAATATATATATAATATATATATTATATATATATATATATATATATATACATATATTATATATAAGTATATATAAGTGTATATAATAATATATATTATATATATATATATTCATATATATATATTCATATAATATATTCATATATATATATTCATATATATATATTCATATATATATATTCATATATATACAATTATTATATATACACACATATTATATATACATACATACTATATATACACACACATATTATATACACATATATAATCGCGATTCACTCTTTCGTCATTAAAGTTCCAAAACTGGTACACATATCTGCAAACACACAAGAAACTCATAACAAAAATAAAAGGTTCTACATTGTAGAATAAAATAAAAATTAAATAAGGACATGAATTTTGGAATATTTATACATGTACCAAAAATTGGAAGTTTGTGCACACTGCTAACTAGAGCTACAGTATATGTAGACAATACATGGCTACTTTTCAGCCACTAAAATAGGCTAATGAGGATGCACCAATGCTCTCTCAGGTGCGGTTCAGGGTTAATGTTAATTTACCTTCTGGACTCATTAATGGATAGTGGCTGATACAACCCACCCAAAGCTAACACTGGGTAAGGTGGAAATAATATGAAGGAATAAAACTGGCAGACACACAGCTGATATTGGGAGCATGGGGGGGAGGGGGGATTGTTAGACTCTTGATTTTTCAATAAATCTTTTACAAGCTCTTTGCAGAATTTTAAGGGAACATACACAAAAATAAACATGATATGAATAATCTTAAAGGGTCTTCTGAATACATTTCACAATATCATGAGCTAAATACTGCTAATATTAAGATAGGAGTACAGAGCAGAATTAATGTTAGTATTAATAGTATTAAAAATGAGATTAAAAAACTCTTGTATCAATATTAGTGCAAGAATGCCATAACTATACATGCCAAAAAGTGAGAGAAATAATTAAGGAAACTCAAAGCAAAAGTTTCACTACTGAACTATTCATGAAGCTTAACATCTATATCTCAAACACTTACTTATCTTTGCATATATAGCATTGACGATGCACTGGCAAAATACGAGTGCAAGAGAATAGGTGAATTTTTCCTTCTCCTCCCCATATCGAGTGCGAGTTCTGAAAAGAAGAGGTAATTTTGTGATTCAAAATCAAATTTGCTGGTCTTAAAACAATGCTGCTGGGAAAATGCTGCACTCATTTTCAATTTTTTTTGTGAAATGTCTATGCACATAGATGGCTCTGATGGTGCTTAGCCACAAAGGAGTCAATTAGTAGACCTTGTGACCTTACCTAATTTCATCTTCCCTTAAATTGGTGGGAAAAATGTTTTTTTATTATTGAATATCAATGGCATAAATTTTATTATATACATTATAATTACTATAATGTTACTGACATTAGTAACAGGAAGATAAGACAGAGCAAAATATTTTTGAAAATCAAGGAAAAGGTTAAACAGGCGAGATAAGCAGTACTTGCAATTGGCTCATTGGTGATTTAGAACAACTGTAGCCATCTATGTGTAAAAATAATTAATAAAGTAAACTCACAGTGGGCATGGCATGTACATATATGCCATGCCCATTGGAATTAAGTTAACAATATATTGTCTGCTTCCTTACATGTAATAAAGATCCTTTATAATGATCTTTTCAGATATAAATACAAAAAATCTCAAGACATTACTCAGCACTATAATATCAAGAGACTGGTTTATGGCCTAAGCAATAAATAATTATGGCTACTGTTTTCAGCACAATTTCTAAGCTATCAAAAAAGGCCTATAAAAATCCTACGCACATACAATTACAAAGAGGTCTCAAGTCAGTTTGCTTTCTGATAAGAACTGCAATTAAAGACATGACGAGATATAACGAGATATAAATGATATACCAAAATCTATAATGATCGCAATAATATGCAGCTGTGTCAAGCTTGTAATTCTCAGATGCATCATGTTTACATCATTATGAAATAAGCTTTTAAAAAAACTTTTATACCTTTTACACAGTAAGTGTAATACCAAATTTCTTTAAAACATAAGCAGAATATGTGAATACACTAATACAAAAATCTATAGGTGACACTCACTTATTCTTAATAAAATCACCATCATAATATATGTAAACACAACACCTGAAGAATAACCACCTCCATGAGAAGGAATCAGACCTCTGCCATTTCTTATACCATTATGAATAAGCATACTTGACAATAAAATCTATATATAATAATACATACATGACATCTTCACTGTGACTTTAATTTATCAAATTTGTTTACACTTTGATTGATTTACAAGAGCTTAGTCACAACAAGGAGTCATTTACTTTCCCTACCTATATCACTTGTTCATCCTTTTCCAAGATTTTTTTACTTTTATAGCTATTAGTATTGCCAATAGCATAATAATCATAACTTTAATAATAAT
>NC_051387.1:10334351-10339351 GCF_015228065.2 Penaeus monodon
GAAAAAATTGAAAATGTAATGATACTCTTATAAACAAAGGGAAAAATCACATACTATGATACATCAAATAATTTGCATGAAGCCCCCATTATCCTCTTACTGCTTGGCCAAGCCTATAGTGTCATTACAAACTAACTCATCACAATGGGTACAGCTATAGGCATCACAATGCACTAAAGCAAGTACAGTGGAAAGTTCCATTACATGTGGGCAAAGCAGCAGTACAGTTGTCAGAGGTCACCGAAATCAGTGACGCCTAGAGATTTCTGATAAATTCATTGAGGGGAAAACATGGTGATCATTTGGGGTCTGGGGGTGAAGCCTCCAGGTGTGGAAGGTTTTTGGGAATGTTTGTGGATTTCCCAGGAGTGGCTGAAGCAACAGGGACTTAATCACAGTTGGCTACCGCGCAAGAATGTTCAATGTGATTGGCTGACGGACACAAGATCCCGGTTCAGCTTTTTGTTTAAGGTCTCACAAGCATCTCTGAATATGAGCGTTTGTCTCATGATGTGAGTTGCAGTCACATCACAAACAATATATATCGTTTGTATCGAAAATGAGAAGATTCACATATATTACTATGTGTATAACTGAAACTCGAAATAATAATTCCAAAGTTGGGTGGCTGTGTGTTGATAATAGTCAATTACTAATTTCACCGGAAAGATCAAATTCAGTCGTGTCAACTGTAAATGGCCAACTTTCAAGCTCATTCGCGTCAGAAAACAATAGTATGTACTATTAAAGTGCGAAATTACAACAAACAAAATAAGAAAATTCAAGTTTGGTCAGACCAAAGTGGCCAAGTGATACGAATTCAACGAAGCCGCTACACAATATGGCAGACTTACATGGTTTCCTGTAGAATCCCGTAATAGAAATAAAGAAAGAATATTCCCGAGGCGTAGATAAAGAACTTTGCCGTTTGGAGGAAGGACTGCGGCGTTTCAGTCATTGTCTTTTTCTGTTAATTTGGCACCTTCTCTTGCACTTCACTTGTTGTGTTGTCGCTCCTTGCCCTCTACCAACCTTTACGATAGACGTGTAACTCTTGTCAATATAAACACAAAACAGAGCCCCATCGTATTTATTACAGAGTAGCTTTCGATTCTATGGAACAGGATTTTGTTTTACACTGAGATTGGGATCCAATTCCATGTCGCTTATGAGACGTGCTGCCAGCTGATTTGTTGGATCCGATGATGTTCGCGTAGTCGTTTTCGCAAGGGAATGTGACGTCATCGAACTTCTTACTTTTTTTTTTTTTTTACTTTCTCTTTCCAAACATCTGTTGGGGCAATTTCATATCTCTCATATATCAAAGTAGTTGGATCATAAAGTTTGAGCGGACTCACATTACGCTATGCTCATTAAATATATGCAGAATTTCTGATATCATACAACGATAAAATATATATTTTTACCCTAATAATACATCAGCACTTTTGCAATTAGCATTTCGTAATGAATTACTAAAGAACAAAGATCTTATACTACTTCACAAATGTTTTCTAAATTGGACAATGTTTCACATTTAAATCTATGACTTGTAATAAATAGATTATCATTATCATTACTATTATTATTATTATTATTATTATTATTATTATTATTATTATTATTATTATCATCATCATCATCATCATTTTCATTATAATTATTGTTATCCTTGTTATTATTATCATCATTATCATTATTGTTATCATTATTTATAGAAACGACTGTCGTAACATTAATTTTTCCTAGAATAATTTTAATCTTGATATGCTTAAAGGAAATACATTTGAAGATTAACTGGCATTTATGTCACAGTTAGGAGGCCATCCATATCTTTACCGATAGTTGTAGTTATCAATTCCACTTTTAATATTAGTGATGACTGAATCAACACCCATTAGATTATAAGATGATTTAACTAATATATACACAGAACGCTGACCTCCCATGCATGCCCCACTTATGCAACCATTCGAGACTGCGAGTTTTTCATAACCTCAAGATAATCGTTTTAAAAGTCGGCGGCTGTACTCAATTGACTCCACCCTTGCCCGGTAATGAGCGTCTGTCGGGGGGCGCTGGCCAGGGCGTTCGATTTTCTCCTTTTGGCTTTATTTAGTTGTATTGTCCTTTTTTTGTGTGTGAGTTTGACAAATTTTCATGTCTTTTTTGTGTTGTATGCAGAAGAGATGTTGAATATTTCCGCTATTTTATTGTTGCTGAAAAATTACTGTGTTTTGTTTCGGGTATAGTTTCATTCTAAGGACACGAATTTATTCTATATAAAAACACACCTTGGATATCAAAGCTTTCTCCATGATAACTTTCATCATAGTAATTTAGCTGTAGAAAATAACTGACATCAAATATGAACTAGAAAACAGAAAAATCAAAGGAAGCGGTTGCTAAGGCCGTTGCTAGGGACGCGTTATCCAACCAGCACGGCCAACTCGCAGGTACGTTTTGGATATCTGTTATATAATTTAGTGTCAGATATCCCAAAAACAAAAGCACAAATAGTCCTCACTAATTAATAAGCAATAAGAAGCAACGTATTTCGATATTACTTTCTTTCAAAAATGTTATGTGGTACGAAATAAAAAAACAAAAAAATAAAAGGGGCATGCTAGTTTAGACATAAATCCTAGTAATCTTAGATATCATCTGTTAGATATTATTTGTTTGGCATTTATTTCGGTCTTTCTAACTGTGTCTTGGTATTTTATAAGAGTACTGTAAGGTTATTCATTTTTTTACATAGCATAATTTGAAAGACTTTTACACAACGGCAGTGACGTAGATTGACATTTGGGAGCCGGAATGCTAGGTGTTGTGAGGAGCCCCTTATATCGGTTAGGTCTGATGAAGGGAAAATAATATATGTCAAAGTAGAAACACTTATCTAATAACTTTAAATAAAACGGGTATTCGCTTAATCTCCCTTTACGTGTTTCGTAACGTGTAGCGTGTTCTGTTTTGTGTGGAATTAGGAAGTCAGCGGGAAGGATTCAAAGGACCAATAAAAAGATAAAGAGATTAAAGGAACAGCTCATGCGAAAATAGTCAAAAGTTGCAAAGTGAAGAAAGAAGGAAGACAAACGAGAAGAGAAAAAGAACATTGGCAGGCACTTCCCAAGTGTTACACAGCAACTAAAATGAAGGTGGAGAAGCCTGTGGCACGGCACTTGCCCGAAGATTGGCATCGTAACAACGCCGCTCTTCGCCAGGCCAGCCACGACACGCGGACGACCTCCCACAATTTGCGAAATGAGAGTATGCACTTTCGTAATCAGGTTAGTACAGGAAGTCATTGTGCATATTACAACGTTTTTTTTATCCCTATATCTATCTGTACGTTCATTTATGACTTTGGAATTTTTTGTGTGTGTGTGTGTCAGAATGTGACTTCGTACTACATTGCATTTATTTTTATTTATTTTACAGACAACCAACAAGACGTGGTGGGATAATGCGGACAACACCATACGCCTTCAAGACCGAATCTATGAAGTCCAGAGGGTCACTGACGACCTGGACCGTTCGCTGAGACAAGTGGGTTCCTTTGGGTAATAGTCGAACTCTTGAGGTACACGAGGTAGTATTTGTGTTACCAGGAAAGTTTATGATAAATTAAGTTCCCTATTTTTAAATTGGACATCTATGATTTTTTCTATTATGGGCTAATTTTTCACTTTTTATTTGTCTGTTTGTTTCCTTCTCTCTTATTCCCATCTTCCTTCTTCCCGTCCCCCTTCCCTCCTGTCTTTTCCTCACAATTCGTCTGGCCATTCCAACTTTCCTCTTATTTTCCACCCATCCATTTCCTCTCTTCTCCCTTTCCCCATTCTACTCTCTCCCTCACCAAGACTCTGGCCGAGATCGCGAAGCTGGAGGCCGCCAAGGAGACAGCGGAGGCCGAGCTGGAGGCAAGGGTGTCGCCCCTCAACACGGCCATGGAGTGCCTCACCCTCAGAGAGCGGCGCAGGGAGGGCGACCTCGTTAAGGATGATATTGAGGTGAGGGTATGAATGCACAACCATGCATAACTCGTATTCACACTCCCGCCTTTGTTTAAAACGGAACAAGATGCACATGTACGCATATTAACTCTCACTGTCATACGGCATATATATGTACTATGATTAACATTTAAACATAATATGCTCTTATATAATTCTATACACATATACATACACCCACAGAAATATGTTTTCACCATACGTAAATATGCATACATAATGGCACATATGTTATACAGTGTAAACATCCGTCCACAAATGAGCAGTTTCAAATAAGCATAAACTAGCGTACTGTAAACAAACATATGTACCCATGCACTTGCCTACCCAGGTGCAACTGTTTCAGTTTGTTATCTTTATAGATCCCATGCTTATTTTAGGAGAAGAAAAAAACTTATAAACCCACTCCACAGGAAACTATTCCAGAGCCGCACAAAGGTGTCTCATGTAAAGATGAAATAACTTCAAGCCCATTGGCGAAAATATAAAGATTTTAACCATTACGATTTCCTAATATCTAATAATTTCCTAATAATTTTCTTTCACTATCCCTATTTTTTATTTCGCTGTCGTTATCCGAAATGATTTTTTTTTACTTGCGTTATATTGACACTGAAGTACTTTTTACAAGTGAGAAGTAATTGGCCTCGCTTCACATTTACTAAATAGTGCAAAAATAGGGCATGGATACTTACCACAACCCCAGTGTCTGCTCCGTAGATTAAAATAATCAACATAACACAAAATTAACTTTCCCTTTGTCATTATCTTTTACCACAGCACCAGTGGCTGCCCAGTAAAAGTATCCTCATAACATAACACAACAAAGACTAAACTCCATCGTTCCGTTACCACACAGCTGGAGCTTCACAAGGAGGTGCGGACGCTTGAGAAATCGCGAGCAGAGCTGGAGAAGGTCGTTCTCGAGGCGGTATCGCAGCTGAGGGTACTCCACGAAGCCAAGCAGAACCTCCAGGACGA
>NC_051387.1:10341851-10354351 GCF_015228065.2 Penaeus monodon
GGAACGAGAGAAATAGAGGAGGGAGAGAAAGAGATTAGGAGGAGAAAGAGAGGAGGAGGAGAAAGAGAGGAGGGAGAGAAAGAGAAGAGGGGGGGTAAGAGAAAGATAGATAGATAGATAGATAGATAGATAGAGAGAGAGAGAGAGAGAGAGAGAGAGAGAGAGAGAGAGAGAGAGAGAGAGAGAGAGAGAGACTATTCAGTCATGTTTAATGATTCATTGACTCTCTGGAAACAGGTCTATGCACATTCACCTTGCTTGTGATCCCAGTATAAGTTAAATGCATGAGGAAATGGCACTAAGCTACCTGCCGAGACCTGTCATTGCTAATCTGCTATAACGTGTAATGCAGTGCGCTTAAGCTTAATGTAGAAAAAATCGACGCTTATTCTAACACATTATAATCCGTGACATTTTGGCCGAGTCGAAGCTTATCCGTCGGTGATCCTCAGACGGCGCGACGGAACGATGAGACGCAACAGACGGCTTCGGATTATGCCCTTCGACGCAGGCTTCACCAGGAGAGTCGAGCAAGGGATGAGCTGCAGTGGCAAAAGGATCGACTCCTGGAGGAAATTCGGGCTCAGGAGGAGGAGGTGGAGTAGGAGCGTTCCTTCGGGGAATGCGTATACTGTGAAGCCTCGTTGTAAAGGGCTCTTTAATACTTTGTAGTTTATCTCACTCTACTTTACTTCGTATTATTATTTAGACTTTCAAAACTGGGCTTATACATTCTTCTGGTATTTTTATATTTAAACTATGAAGGCTTAATATCTGAATAAAATAAATCTAGAACGAGGTTTCCCTGTATGTAAATGTATGTGTAAATATATAAATGGTTTTATTTATTAACATTTTCTCCAAGGTCGCAGTCGGGATATGATATTGGGGAATTCAAGAAAGAAACCCTTGGTTAACAATAATCCTTCTGGCTGCGCCTTACCATCCTCGGTCAACTTGTATCAAAGCCCAGTATTCTCCTCTCACCAGCAAGTAAGCAACACTGTACTGTAGGTTCAACTTTGCTTTATTCTCAGATTTCGGCCTTGGAAGAGCAGCTTCGTGCTTCCTCGCTACCCCTGAAGGTGGCGCAGACGAGGCTGGAGGGAAGGACGGCTCGAGTGCGGCACGACTTGGTCAGGGACGCTCCTCAGGACGGCCTGGTGGCGGAGGTCCAGCATCTAACACAAACTCGGACGCTCCTGAGGGAAAAACTGGCCAAAGCACTGTAGGTTGCTTGTAACTATGGGTAGTTCATTCACTGCTATCGTTTACCTTTATTGTTGCTTTGTTCCATTCTTATATGGGTTTATCAACCATTTATTACTATATATTATGTGAAACCATTAGCATTAGTGTCTAATTTATTATCATTTAATTGAAAAAAATCAGTCGCGTGTACATCAAAGGTCATTAGCGGCATATTCAAAATATAGCGATAGGGATGGGGGTTAAGGTGTTTGTGGATTCCCAGAATGGTTAATGGTTAAAACAAATAAATTTGTTAGACATCAAAGATCTTATAGCATTATGATAAAGTGTTGTAGCGAAAGGATTAGGATAAGTAGACAGAAGGGACTGAAGAAAAGGAAAAGGAAAAGGGGAGAAGAAAGGACCTTGCAAAACAGGGCTGATGTCCAAGGCAGGGGTAATCCCTACATTGGGCCTGTCTCCGCCTACTAAGACGCCCCCCCCCCCCACGGCAACAACGAGCAGGGGATGGGGGGGGGGTACATCTTTGTATTTTTAATATCACACCAGTTACAACTCCACTTTCCTTTCCTTTCTAGGGATGCCCTTCATACCTTGCAACGACACCTCCGAACGGTGGACGTGGACCTTGGAAGGAAAAACTTGTCAGTAAGCCTCGAGCAGAAGGTGACCGGTACAAGGGTCGTCCTCAAAGCACCTCAGCCCAAGGAGTCACTAACCCAAGCCAACCTCACTCTTACTGGTTCCCTTAGGAAACACCCTACACAAATCCTGTAATGATTCCCGATAGTATATTCCAATAGAATCAATTCACACATAAGGTACTTCAATTATTGTTCTAGTACAACTTTCAGTATCGCCCGTAAATTGTAATAAGCTGTAACCTAACTAAATTCTTTATAAATGCACTCAAAGACATCTAGTTTTCTGATGACAGGAACTTCCTCAGAACCAGTTGCAATTTACGTACTTTTAATGCCTAGGTACTTGAAATGCAATCCCTTATACGATATAGGATACACATGACGATCTTTGTAAGATTTTGCATTTTTTTTCAGTTGAACTTAGATAGGGTTCAAATTTTATTCCCAGTATCACCACATAGCATTAGCTTTACTGTCTTTGCATGGCCTTCTTATTCAATATTGTATTGTGCTTTTTGGAATGGACAATAAAATGTATATCTTTATTTAGTTGATTCAACAACTTACCCAGTTCTTGTGCGATTTGTAAACGGTTTCTTCATCTCATTCAATTGGTTAATTATCATGTTTGATATACGAAAAACAAGATTTTTATTTACTCTTTTTTCATAAAAGAAAAAGAGGACTTCAATGTATGTCTCTTTTATGCAAAAACTAAGATGGCAAATGACCATACTAAATACAGTACAATGTAACTGTATAACATACAAGTTTACATTTAGAACATTTCATTCTTTAAACACAAAAGCCCATATTACACTAATGTTATAGGTTATCGCAACTGCATTGAATTGAGCACTCTCTCAAAATATTTTCTTTCATGCCCCATTGCATTGTCTGCAGAATGAAGGTGTATAAATTCATACAACAGCTTTGAAAACAATCTATATTTTGTAAAACAATTCTTTACACTTCTATATACACATGTTAGATGGACAAAACATTCATGCCCTAAATGATGAATGACAATATGAATTATATGTGATGATTACATACATACATAGAAAACTAGGTCCATGTTAGACTCAAACCATACATCTTCCACATTGTGAACTGAAACAGGCCGCAGACTAACACACAAGGCAAATCTCTGATCTGCTGGAATTTCTTTTTCCCTTGGCCTCCTTAAGCATCTGCCTACGAATTAACCCAATGATTCCACTCCTACAGGGGTTGCTTTTACTCGTTCTTCATCTTGGCCAGGAGTTCAGATTCTCTGAAGAGGTAATAGTCCTTCTCCTCCAGGGTAACCTTTGTGCCACCAAACTCTGGAAGCATCACTTCATCACCAACAGTAACACATGGGGGGATTGTGGTGCCAGCCTGAAAGAAAAATATAAATATGAAGAGGATTAGGGTTTCAACAAATACTATTACTAATACCATTTTTTTGCTTTTGTTTATTTGTTTGTTTTATTCAACAAACTGCCAGACTACATAATAAAATGAATTCAAACTGTGTTATAGCTTTGTTATCAAACAATGTTAAGTTATTGTAACAACTGAAAAATTGTAAATTATTAAATAACCCATACTCTTGCAAAACTGCCATAATAATTTATATTAATCAATTAAGCAAATCATAAATACATGTCAAATACTAAATCAGATTATATATATACATCTTTTTTCACACAAAATGAGCATTATCAAAATATTCAAGGAATGTTAACAGTATAATTTATAGAACACAAAATTCACTATTAAACCAAGCCCATGAATTCAAATATGAGTGCATACAAGCCTAAATTCCTGTATTAATCCTTGTACATTCTTAGATATGAAAATCAGCAAGCAAACCAAATTATCAATATTAATTTCTTACATCAAGAATAATGACCAAAAGAAAAGTAATTAAAACAGCAATAATAATGACAGTACTATAGCAATTAAGTAAGGCTTACATCAGTTCTGGCTCCCTCTCCTACAGCAACCACCTTCCCTGTGAGGACCTTGGGTACAGACTTTTCTGGGATCAAGATTCCCTTTGCAGTACGGGTCAAAGCCTCAGCCTTTTGGACCAGCACACGGTCGAACAGGGGAACAAACTTCTTCAAAGCACCAGCCTGTGGGATAGAAAATATGGATCAGAATAAGCAGCTGATGGGATAATATTAATTTTCTGACAACTTTGTAATATATATTAATTTTGCATATTTACAGATATCTTGCTGTTACTACTAATATAATTCAAGTGAAACTCAAACTATAATAAAGAAAAATAATAAAATATTTACTACATTCTCTCTAAACCCACTTAGACTTGCAGAAATTGACACAATGTCAGGAAATCATGGTGGTCTCTGCACTTGATATGAACAAACAAACCACCTTGCAGTCCTGGTAAGGTTGAGCTAGGACTGTTTACTTATATAATGATGAACTGCCAGAGGGCTTTACAAGCTCTAACCAGCCTCTAATACATGAAGGTAGTTTGGCCTCAGCAACAGTACCTACACATTGAAAACAAGTTATGAAGAATGAAAAAGAATTAAACTAATATAACAATTTAGCTATAAACAATGAGCAAAGGCAATCTATTTTTTTTTATTAATTAATTTTACTCATGAATTTTCAATTATGACAATATAGGTAAAATTTGCCAACATATTATGAAGGAGCAATAATCTGAATCTAAATGTACTTCCTCGAACCAAAAAGAATTTTATCACACAAGTTTTAAGACCTAATGATAGCATTGTTAAAATTGAATTACAACTGTGGATAGTAAATACATTCCCAATGGATGAATGGGCCCTATGAACTACCTCTAATTACTTTCAACAAAACCACACTAAAAGTAAACTGTTGTGTGGTAACCACTAGTAATTTTACATTTTTCTTTACCATAGTCGTGGCATGCTTGAAAATACATTCTCCTGATAGTTTGACAGCATTTGGCTATGCATTATAAAAATTAACCACATTAACTGTACATTTAATGACCTTTAAACCCCATACAACACCAAGGCCAACAATCTCTTACGTAACTAGAATATGCATTCATACCATTGAATGAAACCTCAACAAAACAAGGTTTTAGTCCAAACGCCCCTATGCTACATTCAGCCTAACAATCACTAATTACGGCCAAGGGTCTCAAGGACAAAACTGGCCGCTGGACCAACTCGTCGAGGAAGGCGACATCATGCCGACCAAAACGTTGATGTTTATTACCACCTAAATTACACGTTAAACCTAAACTCACTCAAACCCCTAAACGATTTAATCGACACGGCCCACATAGCTTATCACACAAACAAGTCCACCTGCGAAAAAGGACGCACCATTTTTATTCAGGAAGGCAGCCGGAGATTAACGCAGCAGAACCGTGAAAGAAGCGTCTAGTCCCGGCGTCGGCGTCGTCTGCAGCCGGAGAGGAACCGAGCACATGGCATTTGCACGTAAGCGCATGCGCACCTCTTCCCTCTGTTTTGTCTCCAGTCTGTTCTGGATGTTTAAATGATGTTCCTTTTATTTGTTTTACTTTTTTCTTGAGATAATGTATATTCTCTGAGGATTTGGATCTCTTTTGGTCATTTTATATTAATTTTTTCATGTGTATCCGAATGTAAGGGGATTTTGCTTGAGTTCTAGAATGATCCAGGGCCCTTAACCGAGCATATTCCAATACAGTTGAATAACTCCGATTACGAAACACACTTAATATTGCACCTGTTTACTAACAACATAGAAAGAAACATTATATGACTCCACAAATATTTTAGTATTGCAGTTTACAAGATCATTGTTGCCCTAAAACTCCGCATTACAAGGTTTCGAGGCAGAGTTACGTCATCGCACCCATCACGCTCGCTGCGGGTGTGTCGAGAAGCTTCAGCGCGAGAGGACGTCGTGAGGGCTCGGGCGAGTCGTCTGCTGCTCATTCTAGACGCCGTGAGGCCGCCTGAGAGATCGTGTAGAGTGTGTCTCTCCCACTGAAACCTTCCTACAAAGTAAGTTTGGTGAGCGATCTTTTGTAAAGGGATATTATAAGTAGTTGGTTTATTATAACAGGTTGTGACTAGTTGTAAATTTGTACATTTAACGAAAAATGCGATTGAAAATCACAATGGCCGGCTTAGGAGGAGCCCACATGGCCTCGGCCAAGTGTTGTTGCCGGGCCGGAATCCCCCCCCCTGCCCTCCTCAGGCCGGCTTTGCGTGAGGCAAAGGGCTATCCTGATGAATACTCACGCAAGACCTTTAAAGATCTCGACCAGTCCAAGTTGGTAATACTTGAGAATTTAAAGGGCAATCTCTAGCCTTTGTTGCTTCCTCTTCCAGAATGCATCGCGCAGCCTCTTTATTGCGAACTCCCGTCGCTCGCCAGGCCACAAGGCACTACCTGGCAAGACATTATGCAAAGGACGTTAAATTTGGCACGGAGGTCAGGGCACTGATGCTGCAGGGCGTCGACGTCCTCACCGACGCCGTGGCTGTCACCATGGGCCCCAAGGTCAGTTTCCTCAACGCGACGCATGCGGATCGTAGCGGCGTTTTGTATACTTGTGTAATAGTGTTGCCTTTCATACCATACTGCTATATTACTACTACTGCTATTACTATATTTAAGTTTCTGTGAAGGTATACGTCTAGAACTTTGTGGCACTGTATATCTGCCTGCTGATTTTGAGGAATTGTCATGAACTGGTATGTTAGATGTCATAAGGCTTAGTCCTGTTGGTTATGAAGTAACAGTTCTAGTACAATAAATTGCCTGTGTACCTTCAATAGTAATACCAAGATGTATAAATGTAAATTACCATTCTACTGGCAAGTTACTGGATCAGTTGTTCCATAGAAAAAGCTTGCATATCTTGATATCAGAATTTGAAATGACATGCTTAACAGGGGCATCATTTAGGGAGGGGGGATGGAATTCTCTGATTGCTCCCTTCAAGGTCTAGCTTGCCCCCTCTTGCCCCCCAAGGGCCACTCCCTCTAGATTTTTTTCCCTAAATGAAACCATTTTATCCCTGGTCATAACTTAGAGGTACTCCTAGAATATCTCATTAAATTTTTTTTTCTGGG
Source organism: Penaeus monodon (assembly GCF_015228065.2). Lineage (NCBI taxonomy): Eukaryota > Metazoa > Arthropoda > Malacostraca > Decapoda > Penaeidae > Penaeus > Penaeus monodon. The sequence goes on from NC_051387.1 coordinate 10,348,801, forward strand.
GTGGCTTTCAGCACCCCAGAAATTGATTATGCTCGCTTCACTTCCCAACTATACACCTCCCTCCCCCCCCAAACCACTTAGAAAAAATAGGTATTTGTTACCAAGAGCGACACGCCCTCAAAATACGAAGTCCCATGGCAGGGTATCATGCAAACCTAAATTGCAGACCAAACTTTCCTACCTTCTATTTTTTCCCTAGACAGGGAAACGAGTCTTCAACACCCCTCCCCCATTTATTAGCACTCATAGAAAATGAACATTTCAAACTTATTGACTTTGTCTGCGAGTGGTGATATGCAGTGGATAGTTTTGTCATTTTGCGGTAAATCTGAGGTTGGTGACAGAAAATAACTTTGTCCATCTATATTTCCTTTTGCAAGTTGATGATAGGAAAGTATTGTAAAAATAAACATTTTGGTATATATTTACAGGAAAATGTTGGTCTTGCTATCATAGATAAAAGAAAAAAAAAACCTTAGTGATATTTGAAATACTGTGCAGCCAAAGAATAACATCAGAAATTGAGGAAATAATATGACTAATGCTGCACAGAGCAAATCCAGGGTGATCAGGTTGGGGGTCTCCAATAAGAAAATACCACAATTGGATGGGGGTTTGTGGACAAAACCCCCGTGTTTATTGGTTTATACACCAATGTTTGTAGACATTGTAGTGGCTGGAGTAATAGAGACTTAATCTTGTAAGTGTTAGTGACTTCATTAACAGTTACTAATACTTTTATTTAGATTATTTGCTGTGGAAAACAATTACTGACTTAGGCATATTATAGTGTGAGTAATTGAAAGAGGAATATCATATAACCTATTAAGTAACAGCTAATCTTTGAATTGTTGAAATCAGGCAAATTCTGACAAATACCTTTAATCGATTAGAAAGAAATAGAAAATGTAAGATTAATCCACTGAACCTGGGTTAATGCATTAGTTTTTATTTGTAATACAAGTAACATTTATTATTACTGTTATCAATCAATTGATATTATTGATTGTTTAATGCTATTAATTAACTCATCACTGCCAGGTAGCAGAAATCCCTGAGCATGATAAAACTGAATTCTGGCCTAGAGACTGGGCGGCAGAAGTTTGCTAAATCAATCCGAGTGTCCCACTCCAGGCGCTCTGGCGTGTTGACGAGCATACAGGTCTACCCCGCTGACCAAGTGGTTTATGATACTGGATCATGTGACCTGGTAGCGTTGGGTTAAGAGATTTTTCTGAGATACTTTATAAAAAAAAGTTTATAAAGTTGTAACTTTAGTTATCTGGTGTGGCATTCTTGAGAGGGTATTGTTAAGATTAGTACTCTTAGAAAGAGAGAGTTTCTGATTAGTTTTCAAAACTGTTCTTAGTGATTTTGAGTTCAACATGCACTGTTTCCACATTTCAAAGTTCAAATGTGAATAGTACAAATATTCACATCTTAAGTCCTTATGGTATTCATTTAAAGTAATAACAAGGGAATCTTCTATATAATGACTAAATTATTACCCATTTAATCTTTTATTTATGTGGCACCCTCTCCATTTGTCACTGCAACAGCTGAGAAGGCACACAGTGCCATTTGTACTTACCTATAAGAAAATTGCAGCAACCCTGGAGGAAACGACTTGATTAATGCTTTACAATAAGTAAACAAGTGGCATGAAGGATTTCCATGTCCTTTTTAATGCAGAGTGTGGTCTTCAAGGGAGGCTTTAGAGGGAGGGAGGGAGGCTTATTAGCATTACTAGACTCTTGTAGGTGTTGGTAGCCTCAACATTTCCCAGCATAGTATTGGTACAAATGCTGGTAAACTTGAAACAAACCTTACCAAACTCCTCAGAATGTTAAGTATATGCTCATATGAATTGGGGCATTTCATAAGTTTAATATGCTTTGCACCATTTTAGGTGGTGTCTACAACATAGCTTCTCCCATAATCTTTGCTGATGTATTATTAGAGATTTCAGAAATTTCAGTAATTACCAGATATTAATGGTTCTCGACCCAATTTTTTTTATCATATATGTGTTTATCTATGAGTGTATTCATGTCTAGAGGTATTCTCAGACCAAGTGCCTGTAAATTGCATTTATTAAGTGTTTTGTTAATTTCAACTTTCATCTGTAACATAAGCATTCATGGTTATGAGACCAACAAAAATAGAAATTTGTATTCAGTTGAGTGTGTCATATATGAATGTGTATTTACTTCATGTCATTATGTTAGTGATAATTTAGCTAGAACATTGAAACTGCAACTAATGGTAGATTATTTCTTATCCTTTGGCAGGGTCGAAATGTAATCATTGAGCAGAGCTGGGGCAGTCCCAAGATCACAAAGGATGGTGTTACAGTTGCAAAGGCTGTTGAACTGAAAGACAAGTTCCAGAACATTGGAGCTAAGTTGGTCCAAGATGTTGCCAACAACACCAATGAAGAGGCTGGTGATGGAACCACCACAGCCACAGTCCTGGCTCGTACTATTGCAAAGGAAGGGTTTGACAGGATTAGCAAAGGTGCCAACCCTGTGGAGATCAGGTACGGGTGATTTTTACTAACCCTAGTTTCCTGTTAATGGTTTTCTGAAGACAAGTAGGAACTTTAAGTATTGTATTATTGAATTGAATTCAGTTTCAAATAGTTATTGTTTTATCATTGTTGATTTTGAAATATCACACATTAAGATGATAATGAGAAAAGAGAAATATAAATTTTTGGAGAAATTTTTACTTACATAATTTATAACTCAGGCGTGGAGTTATGTTGGCCGTGGATGCCATTGTTGCTCACCTGAAGACCCTGTCAAAGCCTGTGACCACTCCTGCTGAGATTGCTCAGGTTGCAACCATCTCTGCTAATGGAGACATTGAAGTAGGCAGTCTTATCTCGGCAGCCATGGAAAAGGTAAGTTACCTTTTTTTTTTTTTTTTTTTTTCGTTAATTTAAATGCTATAAAGTTAATGCAGTGTTGTGAAATGAGTACCTGGTTAATATGTGAATTTTTACAGGTTGGTCGTGAGGGTGTCATCACTGTGAAAGATGGCAAGACCTTGAAGGATGAGTTGGAGGTAAGTGTTAGTTAGTTAGTTAGTTTTCCCTGTACATGTTGGTACCTTTAAAAAAATTGCTGATATCTTGGCATAGTTGATTAAATATTGGCAATCTAGAAGCCTTAATTGATGAAAATTCAACAGGTCATTGAAGGCATGAAGTTCGATCGTGGTTACATTTCTCCTTACTTCATAAACTCCAGCAAGGGAGCTAAGGTTGAATACCAAGACTGCCTTGTTTTGCTCTCGGAGAAGAAAATTTCTTCTATCCAGTCCATTATCCCAGTGCTAGAACTGGCCAATGCCCAAAGGTAAGACGGTTTTGCTTGTAACTAGTTGATGCTTGGTATATGCACTATGCATTATGTATGGGTGTGTATTTTATATGTAACTTGTTATTACAGAGATGGCGTGTTATTTCCCATGTTATTTCCCTCAAACATTATTGTCAAACAATATTAATAGTAAAAAGAATAAATATATGAATAGAAAAATAAATAGATAAAAAATCAAGGAATAGGGTAAACATGTCCGATTAGGTAGGAATGGATATTGACTCAAGCCATAAGGAGGCCATCTGCTGTTTTGCAAACTTACAAAATCAGTGGACATTGCATGTGTACTTACTTGCCTTTCTAGTGTTGTCAGATTTATCAGTGCAGTTCTTTGAGTGGTCATAAGTAGGCTAGTGTGTGTATATATTTTAAAAATAAGGATACTTGTAGAATAAATACCCAAAGTATCAAGAATTTCTGCCTACTTTATTTGTCAACTTGATGGCCATATCAGAATGTTTAGTATATTTTATAGTATGTATGTGTTTATTAGGAGCGGTGTACAGCTATAAGCAATGGTATTGGAAAAATATTCAACTAATGTTGGTTGATTTTTTTTTTTTTTTCTTCCTTCCTCCTCCTCCTCGATTTTATTTATCCAAGTATCATTTTCCAGGAAACCTCTATTGATCATTGCTGAGGACATTGATGGAGAAGCCTTGAGCACACTTGTGGTAAACCGCTTGAAGATTGGCCTCCAGGTAGCTGCTGTAAAAGCTCCAGGCTTTGGTGATAACCGCAAGAATACTCTTCATGACATTGCCATTGCAACAGGTGCTATTGTCTTCAATGATGAAGCAAGCATGGTTAAGATTGAAGATGTTCAGGTAAGAAATGTGTAGAGATAAATTTGAACATTGGACAATTTTTAGCAGGATTTGAATATCTTTGATTATAAAATGCTTGTGCATTTAGTTTTTAACATCTTAGTACTTGTTGCTCTGAAAAAATAATTATACATAATTTAAAAAAATTGGGCCATGAATAATAGGCAACGGTTTCCAATTAATTTGGATATATTGTATGTATTGCTTAGATCTTGAATTCTTCTTTTTTAGGTTCATGATCTTGGCCAAGTTGGAGAAGTGCAGATCACAAAGGATGACACACTCCTGCTGAAGGGCAAGGGTAATACTAGTGATATTCAGCGTCGTGTAGAACAAATTAAGGACCAGATTGCTGATAGTTCCTCCGAGTATGAGAAGGAGAAAATGCAGGAGCGTATGGCTCGTCTGGCCTCAGGTGTGGCAGTTGTGAAAGTTGGAGGTTCCTCGGAGGTTGAAGTGAACGAGAAGAAGGATCGTGTAAATGATGCTCTGTGTGCAACAAGGGCTGCAGTTGAAGAGGGCATCGTTCCAGGTGGAGGAGTTGCCTTAATTCGTTGCCTTCCTGCTTTAGATACTCTCACTCCAAGCAACGAAGACCAGAAGGTTGGCATTGAAATTGTCCGCAAGGCTATCCAGACTCCTTGCCACACTATTGTTAGCAATGCAGGTGTTGATGCATCAGTTATTGTCAACAAGGTCATGGAAGCTTCTGGAGATGTTGGATATGATGCTGCTACAGGAACCTTCGTTAACCTTGTGGAAGCAGGAATCATTGATCCCACCAAGGTAAGTTCATTTTATGGCATTAGATCTGCATACAATCCTCTAATACCCATCAGTTTGTTCTTGTATTTGCGTGATGAAAGAAACCATTTTATTGTGATATGACAATGATTACTTTGAGATCCAATTCTGAACTTTAAAGTTCAGCAAAGTACACTCCATTAATTACTTCAGATTACTAATTCCAAATTTACTGGCCAACAGGTTGTCCGTACAGCCCTAACTGATGCTGCAGGAGTGGCTTCCCTCCTCACCACAGCTGAGAGTGTCATTACAGAGATCCCCAAGGAAGAACCAGCTGGTATGGGAGGCATGGGTGGTATGGGCGGAATGGGTGGCATGGGCGGAATGGGAGGCATGGGCGGCATGATGTAAAGCTTCCCATGGATTGGCTAGGAAGAAACTCTTAATTTGTAAACTAACATTTTTTTGTTATGTACAAAGTTACTTTGGTTCTACAAGAGGTACGGAGAGTACATAGATGCCACAGAACTATGTCTAGTTTACAAGAAAATCAATAAGCGGGAGGAAATCTTCAATGTATTTAGAAGTAAC